>NC_133355.1:0-50000 GCF_030506205.2 Paramisgurnus dabryanus
GTAAATTCTTGAGACAAAAAGTAGCCTTTACTTATTTTACAAGCCAACAGGAAACTTCATATTTATGGCCGTGCCTTGATCCATTTACAAGCTGGTTAAAGGATATTATAGCTTCATTTGTAAGAGCGTCTCTGCCTGTTAAAACACCACACAGGGGGTCAAACCCAGAAAGGCTCTGTCTCCAGGCCGGATAAGGTAATTGATTTTCAGATAGCGTGTTATTTGTGGCCCCCGCACTGGGTCTTTTTGAAACAAGTCACGGGCCAGAGAGAAGCTTTGAAGATAAAGGGACACTTGGCTCTGATCCATCTGCTATTCATGAGTCGATATCAGAGCAGACCTGGAGAAAGATGCTTTGTGTTTATAATTCAGGGCTGTTACCTTGATGAAGATGATGATGATGGAGATGAAATTGGTGCGTAGGCTGACAGATAACAAAAGCATGCTTTGTGATGGCAACTTTATGACGAATTTGACAAAAAAAAACAATGAAAAAGATATTTTGGGGTAAACCTATATCTTTCGCATTCATTTTGCATAATTCAGCATTCACATTATCTCTGTTTCACATCATTTTACAATCTACATATCCATATAGCCAATCCCAGGTTTAATCTATTACGCCATGCATGTGTTTATAGTCGGGGGTACTTTCTTAAATAAAATTAAACAAATTAAAATTACATTGCACTCACTTTTCAATCTCAATGCTTGCAGTTTAAAATAAGTTAAGTCTAAGAAAAGCAAATGTATAAATGTCATATGTTTAACTCTTTCCCCGCCATTGACGATTTATCTCATCAAAAAATCAAAAAAGTGTTCCTGAATGTTAATCTACAATACCGCGATTATTCACTAGATGGCGCTTACACTTAAACTGAAGCAAAAACGTTATTTACTAATATTAAACTCTGTTTATGTTTTGATAATCATTCTGAATCTGATCTCTAACAAAAATGCAATTATTTCAGCTTTTGCTAAAAAAAAATTGTTTTTAAAGAAAAATACCCATATTTAAGATCTAAAATAGAGTTAAAAAATAGATATGATGACATGTTTTTTTTTCTAATTTTGTTTGATTGTTTGTTTGTTTGTTTATTGTTTGTTTGAAAGCAGAGGGTCTGTTCTTTCATTTGTTATATTTGTATGTTTATATATTTAAAGAAGAAAATTTTCCTGGAAGGCATTTTGTAAAACCTTTGTTAAAATCCCAAAAAATGCTGCCCGGCAACTTTTCAAAAAATGGCTGGCGGGGAATGAGTTAATACACATTTAAAATATTTGTTTCCCATCAGGTTGAACTTTCCAAGAGGCTTTCCCGATGAATATTCCTTCATGACCACCTTCCGCATGATTAAAAGCACAGTGAACAAGGTGTGGAACATCTGGCAGGTTGTGGATGAGGACGGTTTAAAGCAGGCCGGCATGCGTCTCAATGGAGACCAGCAGGCGCTGGAGTTTTTTCTCACCACTATGGAAGGAGACCTCCAGACCGTCACGTTTCCAGGCCTCTCCGTTCTCTTCAACACCAAATGGCACAAAGTGATGGTTGGCGTTGAGAAGGAACTGGTGACCCTGTACGTCGACTGTCAGCCAGTGGACCAGAAACCCATCAAGAGGAAAGGATACGTCAACACGGAAGGAGACACTCTGATTGGACGGCTGGATTCGGACCCCAATACCTCTGTAGTGGTAAGAATCAACTGCTTAATGACCTTTCATATGCATTGTGTACATTAACAATTGGCTTTCATACGATAGCTGGACCACAGAGTCTTCGGTTTGTCTATTGCACTGATTTACTGTTCCTATAGGACATCCTGCTGTATCTGATGAATGTTACTGCCACCTTGTACCTGTCAATCACATCCATCGCAGTCTGTACCTGTGATAAATGTGACTGACAGTCTGTGGCACACGGTGTTATGAGTGTTACCATCCGTCAGTGTAAGTGCCAGACTGCAGATGCTCAGCAGCGTGTCTCCTCCTGTCAGAGCCATGGATAAAAACAGAACCTCACAGCCAAGAAAACACAATCAGATTTATGAAAATACTACAGACACACAGGCTAGTGCTTGGGAGAATTGTGATACAGAATGCTTTATTTTTTTTTACATGATGATACAGTTTACCAACTGGAAAAATACTGTTGTATACTATAGTCTTTGCTAGTAAACTATACTGGCCAAAAAGGCTAAGTGCAGTAACTACGCAAACACTGAAACTGAAAAGTTTTTTACACCAGCAAGTCAAACATGTTACTGCAATTTTGGCACACATGTTTCTCTGAAATGGGACAAAATTAAACCAGGATACTTTGTCACAAAACACAACAGATCTCACAAAGCCCATTTTAACCCTTTACTCAATTAGCAGTAGGCCTATAGTGTAGTTTCTTACAGAAATTATATTGCAATTTCTGGGGGCAAGGGATAAAACAATCTGGAGGGATACTTTTTATATAGTCTACTCAAAGAAAAATCGTACTTGTTGATTTTTATTTTATTTTACTTGTTGAAATGTTTGATCATTGTTTAAAATGTTAACATGCATAAAATAAGGCAAGCTAATATAAAAATGTAAATAATACAAAATACAAAATTTAGGCTATTAATAGAATGTGCCCTGGCGGGCAAATCACTGACTCCGTGGCACCATGTTGGAGACCCCTGAAATAGATGAACTGTACTTAATACTGTTTATAAAGTTTTATTGGTCACAAGCACACTGTAAAAAATTTATATAATCAACATATATTTTTATGTTACTTTAAAATGATGGTTTGCACTGGCACAAGATGTTAGTAAATCTGGCCCATAATGTGTTAAAGGTGCAGTGTGTGACTCTTAACAGAAATGCAATATAATATACATTACTGTATTATCAGTGGTGTATAAAGACCTTACTTAATGATCTGTTATATTTTTATTACCTTAAAATGAGATGTTTTTATATACATAGATTGAGGGTCCCCTTACATGGAAGTCACCATTTTGTGCCGCCATGTTTCCACAGTACCGAGCCCCTAAGGTGACATTGGAGTAAAAAAAATCTATAGTTTAATTTCATGTGCTCACGTGAAACTTTCATGTGCTCAAAAAAAAAAATTCTTAAAACGTAAAAAAAAAAATCTGCACATGAAGGTTTCGTGTGAGCACATGAAAGTTTCACGTGAGCACATGAAACTAAACTTTATTTAATTTTTGCTCCATGTCCCCTTAGGGGCTCCGTACCACAGAAGCCCTTAGCAGACAAACTTTTTACTCCGTTGTCTCCGACGATGACATGTTTGTCCTGTGGCGTTTGTAGCTTCTCTACGTTCTCGTTAGTTGCAATTCACAACCTCACCCCTAGATGACTCCAGAATTCGCATAATGCACCTTTAAAAGCATAACACAATTTTTTTTTTTTTTAAATGAACACATCCTTTCTTAGAGCGTCGATGATTATGTACTTGCATGTGTATTTGCTCTCCACACTGCAAAAAATGATTTTCAATAAAAAAAAATCTTAGTATTTTTGTCTAACAATTCTTAAATTAAGATGCTTTTTCTTGATGAGCAAAACGACCCAAAAAATAAGTCTAGTTTTTAGACCAAAAATATCAAATTTAAGTAATTTTGTGCATAAACGAGCAAAAAAATCTGCCAGTGGGGTAAGCACATTTTTCTTGAATTTAGTGTTTAAGAAAAAGTTCAAGAAATTTTTGCTTACCCCATTGGCAGATTTTTTTGCTCGTTTATGCACAAAATTACTTAAATTTGATATTTTTTGTCTAAAAACTAAACTTATTTTCTTGGGTCGTTTTGCTCATCAAGAAAAAAACATTTTAATTTAAAGGGCGTGTTGCAGGTTAACCACCACTGTTGATTAATGGGTACATAAATCACTCAAGATATGTATATCATTTTTAAAATGTCTCAAAAAAGGTCTTAAAGACCCTTTTTTTAATGTTTTTGGTATTAACGTTTTTTTTAAGCAATTCGGCGATGACGTCACGTTGGGTAGAAGTAGATGAAAGCCTCAGCCAGAGCTATAGAAATAGATGAGACATTTATTGCCGTTTTATTAATACTTACGTTTATAATATGGAAATCATATATACATAATAGGAAATATATAATGTGGTATACTGCAAAGTTACCCTGCTAATTATTATTTATGATATATGTGGAGATAAATAAAACTTTGCAAATCTGCTGATTCAATCCATTCATGTCCTGACCACCAGGCTAGAGAGTTTTAAACATCCTTAATCCACACTTACTAGTCTATCAAATAATATCTCAAATATATTTTTATGTGAAATAAAAGGAAGTTTTGTTATATTGTTTATGCGATCATAACGAATCACACGATCATTTTATACACAGAAGCAGCGGTCAGCAGCTGCAGCGGGCTTGAATCCAACCGCATACTGCAATAAACAGGCGTTCGGCGGCTTTTTACATCAAAGGATGACAGGCTAGAAACCAATCACTGATCCCCGTATTTTTATAAATCCTGGACATGATTGGACCGGCCGAACGGGTTGAGCACTTTTATATTTGTTGAGCAGAGAGGCTGCATAGTTTGACCAGCGGGCTGCGGGAACCGGCCGCACATCAGACCGACAGACGGTGTTGCTAATATAACTCCCAATGTATAACTATTATCAGACCGGCCAACCGGGAAAGTCCCGACTCTCCCGACTGAAACTCCGCTACTGGCTGTTGGGAAATGTGTGCGTTTTGATCGGTGTTCGAGGCTCTTACCTCGCGACCAGATGTGACGACGTGACGCCTCACTCAGCTTCCAGGATTTGAGTCATGCTGCCTGAATTCGTTTGTGCTGAAGATCGCATACACCCATTTCAGCAGGATTATGGTCCCCCTCAAACCAGCATGCACGAGTATGTTAATTGTTTGTTTACTTTCTACACGAAGTTATGCTAAGGCTATCTGGCTTTCTGCCTATTTCTCTATACTAGCCCATCTATCTGTCTGTCTGTCTGTCTATCTATCTATCTATCTGTCTGTCTATCTATTTATCTGTCGCTCGTCTATCTAGTCTATCTATCTAGTCTATCTATATCTATGTATTTATCTATAATTTGCATTGATATAATCTGAATATTGTACTTTACTCATCTCTCTAGTCACTCTCAATGCTCTTAAGGCAAATTCTCTCCCCAACGTGACGTCATGCAGTGCGTTGAGGGGGAAAGGAGAATCCTTGCAAACCGCTGTACTTTTTCGTTTTTTATTCCGTTTTATGATAACCAACAACATAAAATACAATGGATAACAATTTAAATGTTTATTATCAACAAGCAAATTGCCCAAATTCGTGGAAAAATTTTACCTGCAAAACGCACTTTAAGGATTTTTAGATATTTTTACTAAGGCTGTCAAAAGATTAATCGCAATTAATTGCATACAAAATAAAAGTTTGTTTTTTCATACAAAAACAAAATAAACAAAATAAAAGTTTGTTTTTGACAGCCTTTATAAAAAAATTCAAATATAAATAAATAAATAAATATATATTTATATTTATTTATTTATTTATATTTGAATTTTTTTATTATATATAGATTAAAAATATATACATACATAAAAAAATTCTTAAATGTATACATGTATGTGTGTATTTATATATAAAAAAAGTTTACACATAGTGACACACATATATTATGCAAAAACAAACTTTTATTTTGTATGCGATTAATCGAGATTAATCTTTTGACAGCCCTAATTTTTACTGAAAACAAGCAGAAAATACTAAGTAAGAAAGTAATTTTTTTGCAGTGCAAAGTCATTCTTTTTTCTGCGTTTTTCAAATATATTTGTAATTATTTTAATAATTTGGTATTTGTCGTCATGGATCTTAAGGTGTTACTTAAAGGCTATAACAATATCATATTTTCAGGAAAAAAAGTGTCTTATATAGCTGAAAATCATGATTTCCTGCTGTCAAAAATAGCCAGTGTCAATTCTGTTACTCCAATCATGAATTACAGCTCATGAATGTAATTCCTTCATAAAGTCATCTTAAATGAATCTTATCCTTAGCATACAGTAAACACATACGTTTCTCTTATAATAATGTGTGTTTGTTGTGTGTTCTTCAGTTTGAGTTGCAGTGGATGCTGATTCATTGCGACCCAAAGAGAGCTCAGAGAGAAAACTGCCTTGAACTTCCTGTGACTGAGGTAACCAAACTTGTATCATAATATTGTGTGAGTAACTGGCCAATCACCTGTTGAAGCCAAATTTGCATACTACCCATCCCACATAGCATTTAAAATTAGTATTTGTGTGTCCCAAATTATAGTATTTTGAAATGAGTATCTTTGAGTCCCCAATGGTCTACTATTACCAGTGTTAATTCAAAGTGTAGATCACTGTGCACTCAGTAGGCTAATATTACCCACAACTCATTGCAAGATCGGAGGAGATTAGCAATGCTAAACTAAATAAATAAATTAAATGAGCTACACTAAATTCATAAGTTTAACTATTTAGGAAACATATAGTAAGAAATAATATCTGTTTGAGTTAAGCTGAAGCACAAGGAATAGTTATATTTTGATGAGTGTGATTATTATCGTTCACAATGTGCATCTAGGAAACACTGGTCAATTTCATTAAGAGTTAATATTTCATTGTAGTTACACACTAAAATGTATGAATTTTTCCTTAACAAATACAGCACATACTTTGCGTGCATGGGGATTTTTGGACATATAAAAACACAGGCTGTATTTGAAGTAGCCCCCTATACCCTTAAAAAGTGCACTATTTTAGGCAACATACATTTTTAGTGGTGTCTCCCCACATTCAACCCCACAATGCACCGAAATAATGACTGTTCAACCGATGAACACTCACAACTACCCTGAGGCTCATGTGGATGAATTCTCACGTCTCGGCAAAAGATTGCACCCACATTACAGTGCTTCCGGCGAGCTTCCCCCTGCATCCCAATTCGAATACTTTCAGTGCTAAATAGTAGTCAAAATAAAATTTAGTATGTCCCATCTCTGTTAATGCACTAAAATTTTCATACTTTCCCATAACATAAACTGTAAATACTTCAAGGGCATAGGGCATATTCACTCACTTGTTTTCGTTCGAGTGAACTATATTAGTTAAGTCATGTAGGGAATAGTGAGTGAGGGTATAGGGGGCTATTTCGGACACAGCCAGACTCAGATCTGTGCTTACTGGTTAGGTATACAAACTCTTGGCAAGCTTTTACAGTTTGTATTATGGCCTTGCCTTGTAATGTATTAAAATAACTTTGACACGTTCCCTAATTTCCCATAATATCCCAGTCCACTGAACCAAGAGGAGTGCTTTGAGAATAATTTATTTGTTGTAGGAAATCATGTAACATCTTTAACAAAGGCTTGGAGCTTTTATACTCATTGCATTTGGCTCAAAACAGGCTTTAAAGAAACCATTGACAGAATGTACTGCAAGCGTTCACATGTTAGCATTGATGCTAGCTACGCTAGTCGCCTCCGGAGGTCTCACACGCCACTTTGCTGCTAATCGATTGACATTTTATTGTCAATTTGTATGCTTTTGCTTGGTTGGGATAAGTCGCTGTCACGGGCCGCATGTTGTGGCGTCATCTACAGGTGTGCTTTCTCTAAATCTTTTTGGTGAGGTGTTTGGTTTTCACTAACTCTTCAATAATCTCAATTCTCTTTCTCTTGCTTCTTCAGATGTTTGCCAATGCTGAGGTATTTGATTTTTTCACAATTTTACCATTTGTTTTCCTTTTTAATCAATTAATTGATTTAGTATTATGCAAATAATCTACTACAATGCTCGCTGGGATATCTCTCATGGCTACTTGCTACTTACTCCAAACAAAACATGATGTGCAAAAAGGAACCAAAGCGTTGCTTATTGCATATCTTGAATATTGATCATGCTGATTTTGAAAGGGTTAATATGACATGCTAGAGATTAACAGATTAACAGTGCAACAAGGTAAATTACTTATTATTTTGTTTAGGGTTAAGACATTGAAATGTAACTTTGCCATCCTATAACAGAATATAATTATTATGTGAAATTGTTACATGTTATGTTTCTTTTAAGGTAAAGATTTTAATGTCTTATTGTTAAAATAATTATTTCAGGAATCTTGGAGACAACAAGATGTTTACTTCTCATATTGATTTAAATGAGTTAAATGAAATGATATTTGGCTAAATCAAATAATCATTTACCTTCTTAAACAATTTAAATGTGCTTTTACTTATTTGGTTCCCTCCTTTATCCCCCTTCAGCCAGACCCCAAACCGATCCCTGGACCACCCGGCCCTGAGGGTCCTGAAGGGCCTCGTGGGCCTGCTGGAGAAGATGGACGAGATGGTAGAGATGTAAGTCATCCAGTTCAATATGATCTTCAATTATAAACTAAAAGCAATTGATCTGAAATTGCCAGAAAGAATCAGGTTTAATTAAGACATTTTTTTCCCCAACCTTTTTCTTTTTTTTGGCTCATTAGTGTCTCACTATTACTGCAATAATGTTTTAATAAAATAATTGCAATGCAAAACATTACAGAACAACATCCAAATCAGGTCACCAACATTCAGGATGTGTTTTGCATTTTCATCTTCTGTGATTCAGACCGTGTCCTCTGCTAACACACATACAGAATGCTAATCTCCATCAGAGCTATTCTTGTAACTCTATAAGCTCACATCTCAACACAAGATAATGAGATAGTAGCTACCGTGGTGTCCCCTTCTCTTACCAGGCATCTCATCATGGATTCGTTCTCCTGTTCAGTTATGCCCCAGCTGTTCTCATCACATCTGTCCTGCCTTGCTGACTAACACTTATTGGTCTCTTTTTTCTTTATTTTTTATCCAGGGTATTCCAGGTACCCCAGGCATTCCCGGAACTCCGGTGAGTATAGATGAACATCTTGTGTCCTAACCAAACAATCAGAAGGGGGATGTTTTTCAATAATTTCACTGCAAAAAATGACTTTCTTATTTAGTATTTTTGTCTTGTTTTCAGAAAAAATATCAAAATAAAAATTAAATTAAGATGCTTTTTCCTGACCCCAAGAAAATAAGTATAGTTTTTAGACAAAAAATATAAAATTTACGTGACTTAAAATACGATGATACACTGCAAAAAATGAATTTTCAAGAAAAAAATTCTTAGTATTGTTGTCTTGTTTTCAGTAAAAGTATCCAAAAATTCTTAAATTAAGATGCTTTTTTCTTGATGAGCAAAACAACCCAGGAAAACAAGTCTAGTTTTTAGACAAAAAATATATAATTTAAGTGAATTTGTGCTTAAAACAAGCAAAAATGTCTGGGGTGAGGAAATTTTGCTTCAATTAAGTGTTTAAGAAAAAAATAAATCTTATTTCAAGATTTTTTTCCTCACCCTATTGGCAGATTTGTTTGCTTGTTTTAAGCACAAATTTACTTAAATTGTATATTTTTAGATATTTCTACAAAAAAAAAAATGCTAAGTAAGAAAGTCATTATTGCCGTCTACACTGCAAAAAAGGATTTTCAAGAAAAAAAATCTTACTATTTTTGTCTTGTTTTCAGTAAAAATATCAAAAAAATTGATGAACGACCCAAGAAAATAACTATAGTTTTTAGACAAAAAAATATCAAATTTACGCGACTTAAAATACAATGATACACTGCAAAAAATTATTTTCAAGAAAACATTTCTTAGTATTTTTGTCTTGTTTTCAGTAAAAATATCTAAAAATTCTTAAATTAAGATGCTTTTTTCTTGATGAGCAAAACAACCCAGGAAAACAAGTCTAGTTTTTAGACCAAAAATATTAAATTTAAGTGATTTTGTGCATAAAACAAGCAAAAAAATCTGCCAATGGGGTAGATTTTGTTAGCTTGTTTTATGCACAAAATCACTTAAATTTGATATTTTTGGTCTTAAAACGAGAATTATTTTCTTGGGTTGTTTTGCTCATTAAGAAGATACATCTTAATTTAAGAATTTTTAGATATTTCTACTGAAAACAAGACAAAAATACTTAGAAAATCTCTTGAAATCAATTTTTGCAGTGTTTTATTCATGAAAATAAATTACAAATCTTGTAAAATTATCAATCTTGATGAGCAAAATGACCTTGGAAAATGAGTTTAGTTTTAGACAAAAAATATATAATTTAAGTGAATTTATGCTTAAAAGAAGCAAAAATGTCTGCCAATGGGGTGAGAAAATTTTGCTTCAATTAAGTGTTTAAGGAAAAATCAATCTTATTTCAAGATTTTTTTACTCACCCTATTGGCAGATGTTTTTGCTTGTTTTAAGCACAAATTTACTTAAATTGTATATTTTTAGATATTTCTACAAAAAAAAAAATGCTAAGTAAGAAAGTCATTATTGCCGTCTACACTGCAAAAAAGGATTTTCAAGAAAAAAAATCTTACTATTTTTGTCTTGTTTTCAGTAAAAATATCAAAAAAATTGATGAACGACCCAAGAAAATAACTATAGTTTTTAGACAAAAAAATATCAAATTTACGCGACTTAAAATACAATGATACACTGCAAAAAATTATTTTCAAGAAAACATTTCTTAGTATTTTTGTCTTGTTTTCAGTAAAAATATCTAAAAATTCTTAAATTAAGATGCTTTTTTCTTGATGAGCAAAACAACCCAGGAAAACAAGTCTAGTTTTTAGACCAAAAATATTAAATTTAAGTGATTTTGTGCATAAAACAAGCAAAAAAATCTGCCAATGGGGTAGATTTTGTTAGCTTGTTTTATGCACAAAATCACTTAAATTTGATATTTTTGGTCTTAAAACGAGAATTATTTTCTTGGGTTGTTTTGCTCATTAAGAAGATACATCTTAATTTAAGAATTTTTAGATATTTCTACTGAAAACAAGACAAAAATACTTAGAAAATCTCTTGAAATCAATTTTTGCAGTGTTTTATTCATGAAAATAAATTACAAATCTTGTAAAATTATCAATCTTGATGAGCAAAATGACCTTGGAAAATGAGTTTAGTTTTAGACAAAAAATATATAATTTAAGTGAATTTATGCTTAAAAGAAGCAAAAATGTCTGCCAATGGGGTGAGAAAATTTTGCTTCAATTAAGTGTTTAAGGAAAAATCAATCTTATTTCAAGATTTTTTTACTCACCCTATTGGCAGATGTTTTTGCTTGTTTTAAGCACAAATTTACTTAAATTGTATATTTTTAGATATTTCTACAAAAAAAAAAATGCTAAGTAAGAAAGTCATTATTGCCGTCTACACTGCAAAAAAGGATTTTCAAGAAAAAAAATCTTACTATTTTTGTCTTGTTTTCAGTAAAAATATCAAAAAAATTGATGAACGACCCAAGAAAATAACTATAGTTTTTAGACAAAAAAATATCAAATTTACGCGACTTAAAATACAATGATACACTGCAAAAAATTATTTTCAAGAAAACATTTCTTAGTATTTTTGTCTTGTTTTCAGTAAAAATATCTAAAAATTCTTAAATTAAGATGCTTTTTTCTTGATGAGCAAAACAACCCAGGAAAACAAGTCTAGTTTTTAGACCAAAAATATTAAATTTAAGTGATTTTGTGCATAAAACAAGCAAAAAAATCTGCCAATGGGGTAGATTTTGTTAGCTTGTTTTATGCACAAAATCACTTAAATTTGATATTTTTGGTCTTAAAACGAGAATTATTTTCTTGGGTTGTTTTGCTCATTAAGAAGATACATCTTAATTTAAGAATTTTTAGATATTTCTACTGAAAACAAGACAAAAATACTTAGAAAATCTCTTGAAATCAATTTTTGCAGTGTTTTATTCATGAAAATAAATTACAAATCTTGTAAAATTATCAATCTTGATGAGCAAAATGACCTTGGAAAATGAGTTTAGTTTTAGACAAAAAATATATAATTTAAGTGAATTTATGCTTAAAAGAAGCAAAAATGTCTGCCAATGGGGTGAGAAAATTTTGCTTCAATTAAGTGTTTAAGGAAAAATCAATCTTATTTCAAGATTTTTTTACTCACCCTATTGGCAGATGTTTTTGCTTGTTTTAAGCACAAATTTACTTAAATTGTATATTTTTTATCTAAAAACTATTTTCTTAGGTCATTTTGCTCATTAAGAAAAAGCATCTTAATTTAAGAATTTTTTAGATATTTCTACTGAAAAAAAAAATAATCCTAAGTAAGACAGTCATTTTTTGCATGCTACACTGCAAAAAAGGATTTTCAAGAAAAAAATCTTACTATTTTTCTCTTGTTTTCAGTGATTTTGTGCATAAAACAAGCAAAAAAAATCTGCCAATGGTGTAAGCAAAAAAATCTTGAACATTTGTGGCTGGCAGAATTTTGCTTATATTAAATAGTCTTTAATTTAGGCTGTTCATATGGCCATTTGATTACCATTAATCATGGGGGGATATATTTTGTCACTACTGGGGATAAAAATAATTCAGAGACAGGGAAATAAAGACAAGAGGGGGGATTATTCCCCTCATCTCCCCAGCAAATCACACACTTAGCATAATGTCCTTCATGAACCTTTATGCTTTTCTAATATTGCAGAATGGCCATATGCTGATGTACAGCGACAAAAATAAATTTTATGCATGTTTGAGAAGTTTTATATAGATTTTTACCTGGATGAAACATGCATTATTATGCTGAACAATGCCGTAGATTTTGTGTTTGTAGCCAAAAATTTTAGTTTGGAGTTGAGGAAGAAACAACCACAGTTACAGAACAAACCTGCTAGTTTCTGTTAGATGCATTAACCTCATGTGAAACACACAGGCAGTCCAGCTGGCCATGTCAGTATTGGTTACAGAAAGTGTGCACCATGCTTTGGTCTGTCATATGCAGATCAGAATCTGCTCAGATCTGATGCTGGTCCTGATGAGAGTCCAGCATCCCTAATGAAGTTATACTGTAGACTCAACATGCTCAGCTGTATCTTAGCAACAGCAGGATGTGATGCTGAATGGTGATAAGCCTGGGTTTTGTTTTTGTGTGTGTTGTAGGGTGGTAAAGGTGACAAGGGTGAGATTGGACTACCAGGACAGAGAGGACTTCCAGGGTTACAAGGACCTGTGGTTAGTAATGACACATTATATTTATGTCTGTGTATGTGATACAGCTGTCTCTCACAACAATGCTTTATTATAATACGGTATATGCAACACAAGTAGATTGACCGTTCTTGTGTTTAAAGTTATGTTTGTTTTTTGCTGTTGAATCAGTATTGTGTAAATTGAACATTTTTGTGTGCATGTATAGGGGCCTATGGGACCCATGGGGCCACGAGGGCCAGTGGGAGAAAGAGTAAGTGGTCTTATATTGAACCCCCCAAATGATTTACTATTTGTATTTATATTTTGCTGACCGGGTCAAGTCAATTAGCTTGGATATTGAGATAATTCCATTGTTAAATGTACAGGTTAATTTACACAAAGCATTTATTTACCATCATGCAGATTTGAATCCATATGACTTACTTTCTTCCATTAAATACTTCTGTTGTTCACTTTTAGGGTCTTCCTGGTTTTCCTGGAGCAGCTGGACCCCCGGTAAGTTTAATATTTTGCTCCATTAGGACATTAGCACATTGTTAACAATTGTTTGGTCTCTAAAGCATTTAAATGATTTTGTTATGCTTTGTTACTATAATACTTGTTTTTTTCTCATGTATTTGCATCTGTTTTTCTAGGGAGCAGAAACTGTTGGACCTCCAGTATGTATCCTGTACACTATCACTGAATTCCTGCGCTTACATATAATTTGTAGATGTATATATTTTTTAACTCTGATTTGTGCCAATAAAGGGAATTCCAGGGAAACCCGGTATCCCAGGAGATGAAGGAAACATTGGACCAGAGGTCAGAAAACCTTTATATGAATGTCTTTATATGCATGTCTTTATATGCACACTGAAGTTTCAGATTCAAGCTCCTTACTAAACATTTTTCGATTCCACAGGGACCCCCGGGACCAAGAGGAGGTATTGGCCTACCAGGACCCCCAGGACCTCCAGGACCAGCAGTAAGACTTGATGCCAACAGTTACACTGCAAAAAATGATTTTCAAGAAAAAAATGTCTCAGTATTTTTGTCTTGTTTTAAATTAAGATGCTTTTTCTTGATGAGCAAAACAACCTAAGAAAATAAGTCTAGTTTTTAGACCAAAAATATCAAATTTAAGTGATCATAAAACAAGCAACAAAAAATCTGCCAATGGGGTAAGCTAATTTTTCTTGAAATTTTCTTGAATTTGGTGTTTCAGAAAAATGTAAGAATTTTTTGATATTTTTACTGAAAAAACAAGACAAAAATAATAAAAAAAATTCTTGAAAATAATTTTTTTGCACTGTGCAAATGTATTTTTACCAAAGCGACTCTTAAATAATTAATTTATTAGATAACTATTGTAAACACCAAATTCAAAAGTAGAGCTTAATGATTATTTCCAGTTGAGGCCTGTCAAACGATTAATCGCGATTAATCGCATACAAAATAAAAGTTTGTGTTTGCATACACCCCAGTCTCACGAAAATTCGTTATATAGTGACGTATTTTTTTATTCTTTTTTCGTGCTATTATCACGAATTTTCAAGTTTTTTCGTGATCGTATAACAAATTTCTGTTTTCGTGTGATTTTCACGTATTGTTTACTCAACTGTTTTGTCCTATCTTCTTACCATTGTCGCTTCGGTTTAGGGTTAGATTTACATTAAATGACATCCCTACTCAAACCCAACTCTAACCCTAATGCCAGGCGACTTATAAAAAAATAAATCAGAAAAAATAGTATAAACCAATATATAAAGTGATATTCTAATGCAAGCACCAAATCTAACCCTAAACCGAAGCGACAATGGTTTAAAAGTAGGAAAAGCAGTAACCAATACGTGATAATCACACGAAAACAGGAATTTGTTATACGATTAAGAAAAAACGCGAAAAGTCATGATAATAGCAAGAAAAAGAATACAAAAAATACGTGACTATATCACGAAACTTTGTAAGACTGGGTAGCAGCCTAATATATGTGTGTTTACTGTTTATCAAATTGTTACGTATATATAAATACTAGTGCTGGGCAAAGATTAATCACGATTAATCGCATACAAAATAAAAGTGATTTTTTGCATAGTATATGTTAGTGTACTGTGTGTAATTATTGTGTATATTTAACCACACACACATACATATATTCATTTCAGATTTTTTTATTCATATATAATTTTTTAAAATTGATATATAATATAGAATATATAAAAATATGAATAAATATATATACACACGTAAATGTTTCTTAAATACATACACAAATGTGTGTGTTTATATATACATAATAATAACACACAGCACACACTCATATCTTATGCCAAAAATCACTTTTATTTTGTATGTGATTAATCGCGATTAATTTTTGTCCAGCACTAATAAATACACAAACATTTGTGTAAAGAAACATTTACATGTATATATGTATGACATCCAGAGCTTTTACACAGACTTTGGGCCTCATTTATAAAGCATGCGTACGCACAGATTTGATCGTAAAGTGTGCGTACGCAAAATCCACAGCAAATTTCATATTTATAAAAACTTTACATGTCTTTGTTTGTCCAATTGCTGCAGGTTTTTGGAAATATAAGCCATTCTTGTTGCTTGAAAATAATTTAAACATTGACAAGCGCTCTTTTATATGTCAATGACATTAATTAGGCATCGTTTAAATGCGGAAATCTAAAACTGCTCAGCTGCGCACAAGTTCAAGATCATTTGCGTTTTTTAGATTTCCCATCTGAAAGGAGGGGTACGCACGTTTTCTGTGAGCATGCGTTTGGATAATGAATCATACGTACGCATTTTCGATAAATGATCGTAAGATCAATAAATGGTTCCTACGCAGCATTTTATAAATTAGGCCCCTGGTCTGAATGCTGTCTTTTTTGAGGCTTTTATAAGGCGCTTTGCTTTTGAATCTAAACTCCACTGCTGTCATCTGCTCTTCGTAGGGAATTCCAGGTGTTGGGAATCCAGAAGGGAGCGGGGAAACTGTGAGTGCTTGTTAGATTTTAATTCATGTTTCAATGGATACATAGAACCTGAACATCTTTCCTTGAGATCAGAAAAACCATGTAACATATCAGTAAAAATATTTCATCATCATTTCCATTTTAAACTTTACTGCACTTTCTGTTGTGGTCCCTCATATAAAATGTTATGAGGTTTGCTGTATTTGGGTCTTTTGCATGGGTTTGGTGAGCTGTGGGCCGGTCACAGTATTAGAACTATATAGACCTGATTTGTTTATATTTGTTTACAGTGTCAGACAACATGTCCAGCCGGACCACAGGGACTGCCCGGTCTACCAGGGATAAAGGTGAAGATCTTTTTTGTCTCAGTCTAAAACTTAAAGCTCACATAATACATGTTGTTTCTGCTTATCTAATGTTGACTACCTATAGAGTTTTTAGTTTTATAAGATTTATAAAAGCCCTGGAGGCGTACCGCTGGCGGATTGAGTCACGAGCGAGCAACATACACAAAAAATTTTCTCTGGATAACTTATGATGACATGTTCATGTCGTTTACATTATATGCATTAATGCGACAATTGCCAACAAAACCGGACATTTGATGCAGTTTTACTTACCGCCTGTGACTCATGATCCGGTTGAGACCGCCCCATTTTAATGAAATCCAGCTTTTAACAAACACACGCTCATAATGTTGGGTTCATTGGGAAGCTTAACAAGCCTAAATTTCCGTCACAAACAACAAAACACTTCTTTGAGGACATTAATTTTGTGTCAGCCCTTTGTTGGTTTGTGCGTGTGCTATTTTGGTTAAAGTGCCCATATAAGGACTTCCACTGTACTTCCTGCACTGAAATTGCCCATAAAATAAATAAAGCAAGATTGTTAAGTATGAATCTTTTTTTGTTCAAAAAAACTTAAACGAACTATGGCCAAGTGCATTCGCACAGAAATACCGGCCTGATCTCACGAGAATTCATACATATTTTATGAGTTAGCTAATTCGTATGAATTTGTACGAAGTTAATCGTGCAAAAACTTACGATTCATGAAAAAACAACAACAACAAAACCAACCACCTAACCCCAACGTCACAGGGGTCAAGGCAAATCGTACAAAAACGTATGAATGTGGTCGTATGAATTTATACGAATTAGCCAACTCGCAAAATATGTACAAATAATTTTGAGATAGCGTTAGAAATACTACATCATACGTCCAACTGATTTTTTGACTCTTTTCCTATGTTTAGCATGAGGAATATGACTCTTAAACAGTGTTAATATAGCTTTAGGACCCCACCCACACTTAATCCGTTTCATTTATTTCATTGTAGAGGAGAAACAAAATTTTAAGTAGCTGTACATTAGTTTGCTCACGGAAATGCCTGTGTCTGAACAAAGTGTATGGTCATTTCTAATAAATGAGTGCATTATTAAATTGAATCTCTCTGGCAGGGACATCGAGGTCTTCCAGGTGCAGATGGTGTGCCAGGTATCCAAGGTGAAAAGGTATGAGAAGAACTTCTTAAAAATAATAAGAGAACAGAAATACATCCACTCAGCACGGTTTTGAATCAACATAAACTGCAGTCATATATATTTCACCTTTATTTACAGGGAGAACGAGGAGCCACCGGAGAGTCAGGTCCTGCTGGACGCACAGGAGATGATGTAAGAAAACTGTTTGCTGATTTTTTTGTTCATTGTAGAGTATGTTGTGTTTAAGTTTTAATAATATATTTAACATATGTGACCCTGGACCACAAAACCAGCCATAGGTAGCACAGGTATATCAAAAATGTATTTACCCTTATGACTGGTTTTGTGGTCCAGGGTCAAATAATAACCCCCTGCCCCCCCATAAAAATAGGTTCTTGCTATTTAATCTTAATTTTTAACTACTAATTGTACTATGCAGGGTCAGCGTGGGCCAATCGGATTTCCGGGTGCCGTTGGAGATAAAGGAGATCGGGTAAGACATGCAACATCTTTATCTGCAGCAGACAAGAAGGAAAGGAAGAAAGCGAAGGAACGCTTACAGAGCAATAACCTTCAGTGCAGATCAATACATGAAATAATAATTACGTTTGTTTAAAGCTCAGCAGAGCCAATCAGATCAGTGATTTAACCGGGCAAGACTGCAGCGTGAGCGTTTTCTAAAGAAAGAAAAATGAGTGTGCGTTCTGTGTTAAGACCTGAAGGGAATTTGTAGATATTAAGTTGAGCACATTATTGTGTAGTTGTTGTTATTCAAAGCTTTAATTGTTGATTGTTTTCGTCTACAGGGTCCTCCAGGTTTTAATGGCATCCCAGGACCCACTGGACCACCGGGTTCTCCAGTACGTGATCAATAGTTCAATCTGTATTAAAGCTTGGCATCACAGCCCAGAGGATTTATCTTCATCTGATACTTATGAGATTTAGACCACAAAAGTTTCTTAGTGAGCTGAAGTTTAACAAAGCTCATAGGGAAATAAGATTGGAAAGATGATTGGAGTTACAGTATAAACACTGCACCCATCTTTGCTTGGTGAACATTTAGTTTCGATAAATGAAGTTTATAATAGCTTTGGGTTACATCTTCAAATTGGTTGAAAGTTTTATCCACATATTTTAAAACAAAATTGAGTTATTTTTGACCCAGCGTTGGGTCGAAAGGGGACAAACCCAGTCGTTGGGTTAAATTAACCCAGACAATGTTTATATTTGACATAGCATATTGTTAATAAATAAAATAAAAGATTAATCGCGATTAATCGCATACAAAATAAAAGTTTGTGTTTGCATAATATATTTGTGTGTGTATTGTGTGTATATATATATATATATATATATATATATATATATATATATATATATATATATATATATATATATATATATATATATATATATATATATATATATATATATATATATACAAAATAATTACACACAGTGCATACATATATATTATGCAAAAACAAACTTTTATTTTGTATGCGATTAATCGTGATTAATCGTGAGTAATCTTTTCACAGCCCTAGTTAAATAACAACCCAATGGGGTTTTAAGTGCATACTTTTGGCCATGATGTAAAATCATAATGTATAATACATTTCTTTACAGGGTGTTGAGGGCATCAGGGGGCGACAGGGTCATCCTGGACCTAAAGGAGATGATGTGAGTCCATGAGTCTGTATATAATCTTATAATGTCAGATACATAACAGTCAATGAAAGCATGTGAAGGCATAATATACTTTTTTAAATTATAATGTGTGTTAGGGTGCGATCGGAGCCCCGGGAGAGAAGGGAGAAGCTGGTGTCAAGGGTGATGCTGTGAGTGATCAATAATCAATTGATCGGACATATCTTTCATATTCTTAATGACAGTAGTAGATATGAAATGAGACCTGTTTCTTGCCCTTTCAAATAGGAGTCCACCCAAAAATACCTTATACTAAAAGGTCATGTTTAGAAAAATGTCTAATTTTCTTCATTAAATACAATAAAAGTGGACAGATGACAGGGGCTGACAACCCCCAAAAAATAAAATATCACAAAAGTAGATCACATTGACTCATGCAATTCCACATCTTTTGAAACTAAGCAATGACTTTGGGAAATTGACAAAAATGTAAAAATGTAAATATTTCGGTGAATGATCTTGATGGTGTTTGTGTAGGGTGAGCCAGGAAAACACGGATCTGATGGCGAATCAGGAGCTCCTGGAGAAAAGGTAAGTCATAAACTCACTTTATGTATATACATTAAAATTATAATTTTTTTTGCATTTCATTTTTAATGATAATGCATTTGTTTATTATTATTATTATTAATAATAAATCTAGCCTCTTAAGTTATGTGAAATGTCCATACGAGCATTAAATCTGACTTCAGTTGATGCTTTCTGTTTGACAGGGAGAGCCAGGGCTGCCTGGAGCCATTGGTGTCCGAGGAATTGTGGGAATTCCTGTAAGTAAATTTAGGCTTAATAATTTTGGGATGAATTGCAATATTTGAGTGATAAATATATCAGTGCTTTCAACAAAGTGAAATAAATGTGTGCATGCATGTCAAATAATCATCCTGTATTCTGGGAAAAATACAGATTTATTACCAAAACTCGCTAAAGTATTTTTAGAGTGAATATTACTCTGAAATCCACCGATGAAGGTTTGAACTTTCACATACGGCAAAAAACAAACAAACAAAAAAACAAAGAAATCAAATAGAATTGTAAATATATTGTAAAATTTTCAAAAGGATGGCCAAAAAAGGTATGTACTGAAATATATTTTGAAATATGTTTACAAAAATGTTTTTTTCACCAATATATTTTTGGACATTTTTGTATATTTTGAAATATATTTTAAAAATAAATATATTTTGAAAAATTTATTTTCACGTCGCATTGAAAGAAAAACTTTGTATATCAACCTGTTAACATAACAGTTTGAGAATATTAAAATAAAAAAGTAAACTGCAAAAATATACTTATCATTTTATATTTTATACAAACTTTTATATTTTTGGCCAGGAAAAAATATATTTTTTGATGTATATTTTGATATATATATTTATTTATTTATTTATTTATTATATATATTTAATTAAGCTTTACTTTCTACAAATGTATTTAGCATATATTTAGAACATATTTTTGACCAATTTTTTTTGTTGTTGTTGTTGTTGTTGTTGTTGTATGGGATGATGACTCTATAAAGTCGAACTGTCAATCTAGATATTTTCTCTCATTTGTAATCTCTGTCTCACGACTGAACAACAATTATTTCAAACACAGGGTTTGCCAGGAAAACAAGGACCTGTGGGAGCTGAGGGCTTGAAGGTAACATTTACATGAAAGAAGTCATAATTTACATAAAAAGTAGCTGATACTGAATATTTTACCTTTAAAACCGCAATGGTTTGTTTGATCTCTATCTTTATAATGTCACAGGGTGAAACTGGTGCTGTAGGGGAGACCGGTCCAATCGGTCCTCCTGGTAAAGATGTGCGTATAACTGTTTTACTCTTTATTAAAATCCTTTGTAACTATTCTTGCTTAGATTATAAACATTACTTTAATATTTTTAGGGTGCAACTGGACCTGCTGGAGAGGATGGAGCACCAGGAGTTAAAGGAGCCACGGTAAAAACAATAAAACATTCAATCATAATCATTTCTGTGCACTATAAATACAGTATATATACTGCAAAAAATGATTTTTAAGAAAAAAAATCTTAGTATTTTTGTCTTGTTATCAGTAAAAATATCTAAAAATTCTTAAATTAAGATGCTTTTTCTTGATGAGCAAAATGGCTCAAGAAAATATGTCTAGTTTTTAGACCAAAAATATCAAATTTAAGTGATTTTGTGCATACACTGCAAAAAATGACTTTCTTACCTAGTATTTTTGTCTCGTTTTCAAGAGAAATATAAAAAAATTCTTAAATTAAGATGCTTTTTCTTGATGAGCAAAATGACCTAAGAAAATAAGTCTAGTTTTAAGACAAAAAATATCAAATTTAAGTAAATTTGTGTTTAAAACAAGCTAAATTATCTGCCAAGGGGGTGAGAAAAAAAATCTAAATATAAGATTTCTTTTTTCTTAAACACTTAATTTAAGCTTAATTTTCTCACCCTATTGGCAGATAATTTTGCTTGTTTTAAATCAAATTCACTTAAATTGTATAATTTTGGTCTATAAACTAGACTTATTTTCTTAGGTCATTTTGCTCATCAAGACAATACATCCTAATTTAAGAACTTTTAGATATTTCTACTGAAAACAAGACAAAAATACTAAGTAAGAAAGTCATTTTTTTGCAGTGTAAAACAAGCAAAAAAATCTGCCAATGGGGTAAGCCAACTTTTCTTGAATTTTTCTTGAATTTAGTGTTTAAGAAAAATTTTCAAGATTTTTTTGCTTACCCCATTGGCAGATTTATTTGCTTGTTTTACTCACAAAATCACTTAAATTTGATATTTTTGGTCTAAAAACGAGAATTATTTTCTTGGGTCGTTTTGCTCATCAAGAAAAAGCATCTTCATTTTAAAAAAAATTGATATTTTTACTGAAAACAAGACAAAAATACTAAGAAAACTTTTTCTTGAAAGTCATTTTTTGCAGTGTATATATCAGTATTCTGCAAAAAATGACTGACTTACTTTTTGTCTTGTTTTCAGTAATTTCTTTAATAAAGATGTATTTTCTTGATGAGCAAAATGATATAGAAAAATCTAGTTTTTAAACAAAAAATATAAACTTTAAGTAAATAAGTGCTTAAAACAAGCAAAAAAATCTGACAATGAAATAAGAAACATTATCTTGAAATAAGTTTACTTTTTTCATAAACACTTAATTCAAGAAAAAATGTTTTATTCCATTGGCAGATTATTTTTGCTTGTTTAAAGCACAAATTCACTTAAATTTTATATTTTTGTCTAAAAACTAGACTTACACTGCAAAAAAAAAAAAACAATTCTTAGTATTTTTGTCTTGTTTTTAGTAAAAATATAAAAAAAAATATCAAATTTAATATCAAAGTCTAGTTTAGACCAAAAATATAAAATTTAAGTGATTTTGTGAGTAAAACAAGCAAAAAAATCTGCCAATGGGGCCAAAGATTTTTTTGCTTACCCCATTGGCAGATTTTTTTGCTTGTTTTACTCACAAAATCACTTAAATTTTATATTTTTGGTCTAACACTAGACTTATTTTCTTGGGTCATTTTGTTCATCAAGAAAAATCATCTTAATTTAAGAATTTTTAGATATTTTTACTGAAAACAAGAAAAAAATACTAAGATTTTTTTTTCTTGAAAATCATTTTTTTGCAGTGTATGATATACCTCTAATGGTAAATTTATTTTGATGCACACTCTTCTGTGTTAAGATTGAATTGAATATTTCATATCAAATTGAATAAACTTGGGTACTGTATAACCTTTCTCAACTTAGGGTGAGGCAGGTAAACAGGGTCCGGTTGGCCCGGCGGGTCCTCCAGGAATCCAGGTGGGCGAGAAATAAAGTTTGAAATTAAAAGTTATTATAAAAAAAGTCAATTGGTGCAAATAATTCTTGGTTATTTCCGCAGGGAGATAAAGGCGATAAAGGACTTATGGGTCCTCGTGGCATCAAGGGTCACACCGGTCATAAAGGAGAGCAGGTGTGGACGTCATTCCTTCCACATCATAACCGAGCATACCTGAGTAAAATATGTTATTATTCACGACTTGTGTTGTACTTTTTTTGTAACCTCAGGGCCCGATAGGTCCAGTTGGTCCTAAAGGAAGTATGGTAAGTTAAAAAGCTAAAGTCACACCATATACTCAAAGACCTTATAAAATATCTACCGCTTCCCAAATGTCAACTCCCTTGTAATTCTCTCATCGCTCCACAGGGAGATCCAGGTGTTGGAGGGGAACCAGGCATGAAGGGAGATCAGGTACACCATATTTAGGGCAACATAACCCTTTAATTATAGTATTTCAGTATAGTATGTGATGTGTGATGGTTTTAATAATGGCTTACAGGGACCTCCTGGTATCGCTGGAATCAAAGGAGAGGTATGTTTCTTACCACACTACCATTCAGTTTACAATTTTGAGCAAATACTTCAGCTGCTTTTTATTCTGTTTTAAGAGCGGAGAAAAAGGCCAGCGAGGCGCCACAGGTGCCGATGGTCGTCCGGGACAGCCTGGTCACGAGGGTTTGGCCGGTCCTCAGGGAGCCCGAGGTCTGGAAGGGGAAATAGGATTAACAGGACCACCTGGTCCCAGAGGTCTACCTGTGAGTGCATTTCAACTTTTTTTTATTTTTATTCGAGGGTTTATTTCTGATTTTATGTTCGCTTTCCTTTTTCAAAGGGCCTCAAGATAAACGACGAGAAGATTCATGAAATTTGCTCCGCTATTGTTGAAGGTACGACTTATTATTTAAACAAAAGTCACCTTTAATGACTGATCAACTAACAGATCGATTTTATTGTACTGAACAGAACATTTAGACGCCTATAAGAAAGAATTGGCAAAGAAACCTCAGCCGATTGCAGCTCCTGGAGCGCCAGGACCCATGGGGCCGCCCGGACCAGAAGGACCTGCGGGAGCTGCAGGAGTCGCTGGACCCAGAGGACTTATGGGACCCAAGGGACTTTCAGGATACCATGGCCTTCCTGGAAAACCAGGGACTAAAGGTACGGTTGATTCGTCAAAATTAAAGTTACATACTTTAATATTACCAAGCCATGCGGTGAAAGTGGCAACACTTTTTTAGCAAACCATATGATGTTTAGAGGCCTTGTTAACATCATGTACAAAACTCAAAACTCTTCAGCAGTCATGCATAGCTCATAATCGAATTGCTTTCAGCTTGTTTTATAAACACGCAGTGATTTCCACCGGTTGCTCTGTCATGGTCATTGAAGGGTCTATGGAGTTAAGCGTCTCATTTTTGTTGTGGTTGTTGTTGTTGAGCCGGCGGTGATTACCAGCGAGTCGAGTAGAAAGATACACAAGCTAATGAGAGCGAGATTGAGACGCAATAACCCAGTGATTATAAAAGCCTTGAGCATCATCTCCATCTACTGCAATTATTTCATCCAAACCTCTGGGGGTTCATTCAGATTTAATGAAAATTTTGCTAAACAGTCATGCCTGCCATGATATCTGAAACCAACCGCTTTCCAATCCTACAGCTTTGTGGCTTCATATCAACATTTTGTTGACCAGCATGAGACCGTGTAGCTGTATGAAAATACCCTAATGTAAATTCAGTAACCAAAATGGACCCTGGACCACAAAATCAGTCATAAAGGTCAATTTGTTGAAATTAAGAAAAATAAATCATCTATGCACTGCCAAAAATGATTTAAAAAAAAAAAAATAGTATTTTTTCTTGTTTTCAGTAAAAATATCTAAAAATTCTTAAATTAAGATGCTTTTTCTTGATGACCAAAACGACCCAAGAAAATAAGTCTAGTTTTTAGACCAAAAATATCAAATTTTGATTTTATGCATAAAACAAGCAAAAAAAATCTGCAAATGGAGTAAGCGAAAAAATCTTGAAAATTTTGCACTAAATTGAAGAAAAACCATTGGCAGATTTTTCTTGCTTGTTTTATGCACAAAATCACTTACATTTGATATTTTTGGTCTATAAACTAGACTTATTTTCTTGGATTGTTTTGCTCATCAAGAAAAAGCATCTTAATTTAAGAATTTTCAGATATTTTTACTGAAAACATGGCAAAGAAAATATTATTTTATTTGTGTCCATGGCACAAAATGCAGCTTTTTTCGTGCCTTGAACATGAATGTCTTTTTCGTGTCACTCGCACAAATTTCTATTAATACTTTTTCGTGTCTGTGGCACGACTTTCTTTTTCGTGTCATTATATTTATTCTTTTCTCATTTCCCCCCCTATTTTTAAATCATTGTCGCTTGGGGTTAGGATGTACTTTTATGTATTGGTTTCTACACGTTTTTCTTCTGCTTTTAAAACTATTCCCACCTGGAGTTGGGGTTAAACTGCAAAAAAAGATTTTCTTACTTAGTATTTTTGTCTTGTTTTCAGTAGAAATATCTAAAATTTTTTAAATTAAGATGCTTTGTCTTGATGAGCAAAACGACCCAAGAAAATAAGTCTAGTTTTTAGACAAAAAATATCAAATTTAAGTGAATTTGTGCTTAAAACAAGCCAAAAAAAATCTGCCAATGGGGTGAGAAAAAAAATCTACAAATAAGTTTTTTCTTTTTTCTTAAATACTTCTCACCCCATTGGCAGATAATTTTGCTTGTTTTCAGCACAAATTCACTTTAATTGTATAGTTTTTGTCTAAAAACTAGACTTATTTTCTTAGGTCATTTTGCTTATCAAGAAAAAAATCTTGATTTAAGAATTTTTTGATATTTTTACTTAAAACAAGACAAAAATACTAAGTAAGAAAGTCATTTTTTGCAGTGTAGAGTTGGGGTTTGGGTTAGGATGTCTAAAAATTTTATAGAAAGTGATTTTAACTGCATCCCCAAGCGACAATGGTTAGAAAATAGTGAAAAACTATGAGAAAAAAATACATAAAATGACACAATAAAGAAAGTCGTGCCACGGACACAAAAAACTATATATAGAAATTTGTGCGAGTTACACGAAAAAGACATTTGTGCTCAAGGCATGAAAAAACTGAATTTCGTGCCATTGACACAAAAAAATAATAATAAAAAATTATAAAAAAATTTGTGACTATAACACGACTTTCCATGTGATCAGTCTGGATAGGACAATGTTCAAGTGAGATATTTAAAAATCTGAGGGTCCAAAAATATCAAAATATTGTCACCTTAAATTTTCCAAATAAAGTTAGTAACTACGGAGCCCCTAAGGGGACATGGAGCAAAAAATAAATAAAGTTTAGTTTCATGTGCTCACGTGAAACTTTTATGTGCTCACGCGAAACCTTCTTGGGCAGATTTTTAGTTTCGCGTGCATATGTGAAGCTATTGCGCAAGCACGTGAAACTATCGCGTGCTCACCTGAAACTATCGCGCGCGCACGTGAAAGCGAAAGTTTCAAGTGTGCGCACGATAGTTTCATGCGAGCACGCGATAGTTTCACGTGAGCACGCGAAACTAAACTTTAAAATTTCACGTGAACACATGAAAGTTTCACTTGAGCACATGAAAGTTTCACATGAGCACATGAAACTCAACTTTAGTTTTTTTTACTCCAATGTCACCTTAGGGGCTAGGTAAGTAACACATACTACTAGTGACAAATACATTTTTTATATGTACAGTGTATATGGTAGAACATTTACAAAATATCTTCATAGAACATAATATTTACGTAATATAATGATTTTTGGCATTAAAAAATCATTAATTTGTACAAATATACAGTACCTGTGCTGCTTATGACTGTTTTAGTGGTTCAGGGTCACAAATTGTTACCAAATATTAACTATGGTTTTGCTAAAATAAGATTTACAAATGATAATCAACATACATGGATAATACATGGATGCTACATTTTTACTATAGTAAAAACATGATTAATTTTCGTAAGGTCAATATGTAGTCGGTGATGCTGGAAGCACTGAACCTACATCATTTAACTTGAATTACTGTACTTTACTTTAAATTAATAGCTTGGGAAGCTCCTGTTTTAAACTGTGAAAATATGTTCGTGGCAGTAATTGGGTTTCCAAAAGCCTGAAGTATCTTTTTATTTATAGTTTTCGCTTTCCATGTTGTTGGCCCCTGAAGTACTTGTTTAATAAGGTGTGAAAGTCTAATACATATTTAATGTGTGTCTGTAGGTGAAGCTGGACAAAAAGGCGATAAAGGAGATAAAGGAATCGGAATCCCGGGAATCCCAGGAGAACCTGGACCTCAAGGTATAGAACCTTACAACTGTGCCAGTTCAATGAGTATAAAAAATGTTGTTGTTCCAAAGAATTTGCTAAATACTTAATGTAGATCTCAATTCTGAGGATTAAAAAAAATCTTTCCTCGTGAATGAAACAGGACCAGCTGGCAAACCCGGCATTGGTAAGGACGGTCACGATGGTGCTAGAGGAGAAGCCGGCGTGCCTGGAACACCAGGTACCCCTGGGGCGAGAGGATCTCCGGGCGCTCCTGGCCTCTGTGATCCATCAAACTGCTACAGACCACCTCAACCTCTGTACATGGTCGGCGGGAAAAAGCCGGTCAACTTTAAGGGTCCATGAATAGAAAGACACTAACCGTCATCACGGGGAACACAGAGACAGTCCATTTCCCATAAACTTGAAGAGACTTTAAATGGTGCCGTGAAAAAACACAAACTTTTACAGTTGTATAGAGACAGGTGACTGCTGTGATGGTGGATTCAATTCAGATGCTCATTGTTGTGCCTTGTACATAAACTTGTACGGTTGGGGAGAGGTGTGTTTGTTCTTTCTGAGGGTTTCAATTGTAGACAAAGAAATAAAATGATTTGAAATGTATGTTTCAATTCTTAGGACACAAAGAAATATGACCTTGTAAATTCATTTGGCAATGTTAAATCAACTTGCAAAGTGCCATACTGTTCAATTTTGCAAGTCATTTTATAGACCAATGTTAGTCATGGTGCCAGAAATTAAGCTAATGCCAATAACAGTGTGATCCGGTAATGGGCAACTTAAAATAAATCATGAATACCCAACAGATTAAACCTAATTTCTCTTTTGGAAGACTTTGCTTGTAAATTTGATCTACGGTCATTTCTCAAAAGTGCTTATGTGTGCTTCATAGATGTACAGTACACCAATACCGTAAAATAACGGGCACAACAAATGACAGAAATTTTCTGTAATACAACAATACATTTTTTTTCTGTAATTTTACATTAAAGGAATAGTCTACTCATTTTCAATATTAAAATATGTTATTACCTTAACTAAGAACTGTTGAATCATCCCTCTATCATCTGTGTGTGTGCACGTAAGCGCTGGAGCGCGCTGCGACGCTACGATAGCATTTAGCTTAGCCCCATTCATTCAATGCTGCCATTTAGAGATAAAGTTAGAAGTGACCAAACACATCAACGTTTTTCCTATTTAAGACGAGTAGTTATACGAGCAAGTTTGGTGGTACAAAATAAAACGTAGCGCTTTTCTAAGCGGATTTAAAAGAGGAACTATATTTTATGGCGTAATAGCACATTTGGGAGTACTTCGACTTGGCGCAGTAACACCCTCCCTCTCCCATTATGAGAGTGAGAAG
The DNA here is from genome assembly GCF_030506205.2 of Paramisgurnus dabryanus. Lineage (NCBI taxonomy): Eukaryota > Metazoa > Chordata > Actinopteri > Cypriniformes > Cobitidae > Paramisgurnus > Paramisgurnus dabryanus. Next base: position 28,781 of record NC_133355.1, read on the forward strand.
GGGAGCGGACTTTTCAGGCGAGTTGAAGTACTCCCAAAAGTGCTATTACGCCATAAAATATAGTTCCTCTTTTAAATCCGCTTAGAAAAGCGCTACGTTTTATTTTGTACCACCAAACTTGCTCGTATAACTACTCGTCTTAAATAGGAAAAACGTTGATGTGTTTGGTCACTTCTAACTTTATCTCTAAATGGCAGCATTGAATGAATGGGGCTAAGCTAAATGCTATCGTAGCGTCGCAGCGCGCTCCAGCGCTTACGTGCACACACACAGATGATAGAGGGATGATTCAACAGTTCTTAGTTAAGGTAATAACATATTTTAATATTGAAAATGAGTAGACTATTCCTTTAACACATAAAAAAATCTGTAAAAAAACGGTAAAATTCTGGCAGCTGGGGTGCCGGGAAAAAACGTAAAATAACAGGCACAATAAATGACAGAAATGTTCCGTAATACAAAATACTGTTTTTTTTCTGAAATTTTACATTAACAAGGTAAAAAAATTCTGTAAAAAATGGTAAAACTCTGGCAGCTGGGGTGCCGGAAAAATACGGGGCACAATAAATGACAGAAATTTTCCGTAATACAAAAATACAAGTTTTTTTCTGTAATTTTACATTAACACGTTAAAAAATCTGTTAAATTTTTTTTCAAATTCCGACAGCTGGGGTGCTGAAAAAAAACGTAAAATAACAGGCACAATAAATGACAGAAATGTTCCGTAATACAAAATACAGTTTTTTCCTGAAATTTTACATTAAGACGGTAAAAAAAATCTGTAAAAAAACTGTACAATTCCGGCAGCTGGGGTGCCGGAAAAATACCGTAAAATACCGAGCACAATGACAGCAATTTCCCGTAATACAAAATAGAATTTTTTTTCTGTAATTTTACATTAACAAGGTAAAAAAATCTGTAAAAAAAAAATGGTAAAATTCCGGCAGTATATAAATACAGTAAAATAACGGGCACAATAAATGCAGAAATTTTCCGTAATACAAAAATACAGTTTTTTTCTGTCATTTTACATTAACATGTTAAAAAAAATCAGTTAAAAAACTGTACAAAAATACAGTAAAATAACAGGCACAATTAAATTACAGAAATTTTCCCTAATACAAAAATACATATTTTTTTCTGTAATTTTACATTAACAAGTTAAAAAAATTCTGTAAAAAACGGTAAAATTCTTGCAGCTGGGGTGCCGGGAAAAAACGCAAAATAACAGCACAATAAATGACAGAAATGTTCCGTAATACAAAATACTGTTTTTTTCTGAAATTTTACATTAACAAGGTAAAAAAATTCTGTAAAAAATGGTAAAATTCTGGCAGCTGGGGTGCCGGAAAAATACAGAAAAATATGGGGCACAATAAATGACAGAAATTTTCCATAATACCAAAATTCAAGTTTTTTTCTGTAATTTTACATTAACACGTTAAAAAATCTGTTACATTTTTTTTCAAATTCCGACAGCTGGCGTGCTGAAAAAAAACGTAAAATAACAGGCACAATAAATGACTGAAATGTTCCGTAATACAAAATACAGTTTTTTTTCTGAAATTTTACATTAAGACGGTAAAAAAAATCTGTAAAAAAACTGTACAATTCCGGCAGCTGGGGTGCCGGAAAAATACCGTAAAATACCGAGCACAATGACAGCAATTTCCCGTAATACAAAATAGAATTTTTTTTCTGTAATTTTACATTAACAAGGTAAAAAATCTGTAAAAAAAAATGGTAAAATTCCGGCAGTATATAAATACAGTAAAATAACGGGCACAATAAATGCAGAAATTTTCCGTAATACAAAAATACAGTTTTTTTCTGTCATTTTACATTAACATGTTAAAAAAATCAGTTAAAAAACTGTACAAAAATACAGTAAAATAACAGGCACAATTAAATTACAGAAATTTTCCCTAATACAAAAATACATTTTTTTTTCTGTAATTTTACATTAAATGCCGAAGTCAAAAGTCAATTCAACCTACATTTTATGTTTTGACACAACAAATTAAGTTAATAAATTTCAACTTGTTTTTCTAAATTAAAGTTAAACAAAAATATATGTTGATATGATATATTTTTACAGTGTGCACATAAAACATACATATGCTTCACTTTGCAAATAATCTTGAAATTCTGCACAGCTGAACAGTTTTAAGATTTCCACCTTGTTCACTGCAAAAATTACTTAGTATTTTTGTCTTGCTTAACTCTTTCACCGCCAGCATTTTTAAAAAAAGTTGCCAGCCAGCGTTTTTCATGATTTTCACCAAAGTTTAATGCCTTCCAGGAAATGTTCTTTTTTAAATATATAAACATACAATATACCAAATGAAAGAACAGACCCTCTGCTTTCAAACAAAAAAAACCGTTTCATCCTACCTTTAGTGGTTCTTTTGCAATCAGCTTTTGAATATGGGTAGGTTTTTGCAAAACACCATATTTTGAGCAAAAAGCAGAGATAATTCCATTTTTATGACGGATTTTTCATAGAGATCTCATTCAGAGTGATCTTTAAAACAGACACTGACATGCAGCAGCTTGCCATAGAGCAATACTTCCGGTTTTAAAAAGTTGCGGAAGGGCGCCACCTGGTGGATAATAGCGGTATTGCGGAAAGACGGAAAATCTCGTCATTGGCGGGGAAGCGTTTTCTCTTAATTGACGAGATATCTCGTCAATGGCGGGGAAAGAGTTAAAGTACAAATATGAAATGACCTTAAAAAATAAGTAAAATTTTTAGGGAAAAAAATTCAACAAGCAAAAAATATTTCTTGAATTAGGTGTTCGAGAAAAAAATACAAGAATCTTTTTCTTACCCCTTTGGTAGACTTTTTGCTTGTTTTATGCAAAAAAAAATTGACTTATTTTCTTAGGTCATTTTGCTCATCAAGAAAATGCATCTTAATATAAGAATTTTTAGATATTTGTAATGGAAACAAGACAAAAATACAAATGAAAATAACATTTTTAGTATAAATATCTAAGTAAGAAATTTTTTTTGCTTGTTTAAACCCTATTTGAGAATGGCCTACATTTCCAAAAACCTGCCGCAATCAGACAACCAGAAGTATCTGCTCAGCCACACATCCTGATGTGGTACTGTGAAGACTTTATGAATCACACGAACACACTTTAGAGAAATGTTCTTGATAAATGATTTTATAAATGAGGCCCCTGATCTGGGACAAGTGTGAATCTGTCTTTCTGCTGTCTGGAGTGGAATTTTTCATATGCACCAACCTGTGCATACACATGCTTTGTAAATGAGCCCCCAAATCTTGACTTTGCAGGTCCATCCAATCCTGTAAATATGTCCCTGAGTCTTTGAAGACCATGCAATATGTGATATAAATGCAGGAGACTTCACAATAATATCCCAGCAATGGGGCAGATTCACTTTTTATTAACACGTGCTTACCTCCCACCCATCCAAAAACATACACATCAACTAAATTAAGATGAATAATAGCACCAGAGAACCAGTATAAACAGGTACAGGGTACCATGCATAAATTATGCAATTTAACATGACCTGCACCTGTAGTTCATTTGAATAATTTAATGCAAATTAATATGAAAAACAAAAACAAATACAGTCATTCATTAAGGCAAACTAGCAGGTGGATACAAAACTGAATGAATTCAATAAAGTGGAGGTGAAAATGATAGCAAGCGTTTCACTTTGGCTTATATTGAATTAATGCACCATACATTTACAGCACTTTGCAAAATACATTGCGTCATCCCAACATCAATTTTCTGAATGTGACTCAAGTCAGGGCAAACAAATAAGAATCATGTTACATTTTGTCATGTAAATATATGTAATAACATTAAATGTACTTAAAAGAGCAGGATTTAAAATTGTAACGTATAAAACCACTAAAATGCATTCAATAATGTTTTTGGATTTCACTATCCATGCTAACTTCAACATGATAAGCTCACAAGCTTTTTTCAAACATGAAGCATTTCTTGAGCTTATCATTGGTGTTATGTTGCTTGCAGTTTAACATCAGATATATTTGTGGGTTGAGGTGAGTACAGTATATTTTGCAACACCTTTAATTGACTCACAAAGAGCAATCTGAGAGATTTAATCATTAAGAAGCTTTTTACACTGCAAAAAATGACTTCTTTCTTAGTAGTTTTGTCTTGTTTTTAGTAAAAATATCTAGAAATTCTTAAATCAAAATGTATTTTCTTGATAAGCAAATGACCTAAAAAATAAGTCTATAGTTTTTAGATAAAAATATACAATTTAAGTGAATTTGTGCTTTAAACAAGCTAAAATATCTGCCAATGGGGTAAGAAAAAACTCTTGAAATAATTCTTTTTTCTTAAACACTTAATTCAAGAAAAATTTTGTAGCAAAAATGATGGTAGTGCACTGCAAAAATATGATATTCTGAGTATTTTTCTCTTGTTTTCTGTAAAAATATCTAAAAATCTTAAATTAAGATTAATTTTTCTTGAATTTAGTGTTTAAGACCAACATTTTTGATTACCCCATTGGCAGATTTTTTGCTTGTTTTATGCACAAAATCACTTAAATTTGATATTTTTGGTCTAAAAACTAGACTTATTTTCTTGGGTCATTTTGCTTATCAAGAAAAAGCATCTTAATTTAAGAATTTTTAGATATTTATACTGAAAACAAGACAAAAATACTAAGATTTGTTTTTCTTAGTTCTTTAATTCTTAGTATTTTTTTCTTGTTTTCAGTAAATATCGAAAAAATCTTAAATTAAGATGTTTTTTTTTCTTGAATTTTGTGTTTAAGAAAAAATTTCAAGATCTTTTTGCTTACCCCATTGGCAGATTTTTTTTTTTGCTTGTTTTATGCACAAAATCACTTAAATTAGATTTTTCGTTTTGCTTATCAAGAAAAAGCATCTTAATATAATAATTTTTAGATATTTTTACTGAAAACAAGACAAAAATATTAAGAATGTTTTTTCTTGAAAATCATTTTTTGCCGTGTGGATGCTCTGTCTTTAAAAAGATTTTGTGTTTCTCAATTATGATCAAATAAAGACCTGGGCTGCGTTCCCCGAAACCTTCTTAGCTCTACGTTGTTCTTAAGTTGTACCTTAAGCTGTACCTTATCGTTAATACGTGTTCCCCGAAACGTTCTTAGTTACGTATCACTTCTGTAAGATTCGTTCGGAAGGTTGGTCTGGAGCACTCTTAGCTATACCTTATCCCACTTGACTCCGCTAGGGGCCATCACTGTGATAAAAGTTTGTGTAGATTGCAGTCTATATAACTAAATATCTGTAAAAAAAGTTGAAGTACACTCCGTGTTAAATTAGTTTTAAATTTAAAGAATAAAACATTCACATAATTAGACATCATTAAACTGATGGTTGTTAGATTTTGTATTACTTTTTTCCAAATAAACATCAGCTGCGGACTATTATTACAGGCTTAAGAAACTATAAAAAAAAAGATTTTGGGTGGAGGAGTTGGTGAAACTATGGCAGGCAGCTATACAACGAATCTTACGCTTTCATTTGTGCATTTCATATCTGTTAATACTTTACTTTACCGGCTATTTTAGCTGCAATTAAACAAATCAAGTAAAAATCGCATGCCACGGGAGCACATTCATCACGAAATCATAATTGTTGATATTCCATAATATTATTATTGATCTTAAGTCGACTTTGCATCGAAGTTTTTTAATGTTTTCTAACTTTGAGGCAACTGCATGCCATATTCTTTATAAACACTCAAAAGAAACTGCTCCACTTGATTATCTACTGGTTGTATAGGTCAACAAATTTTCCACATTAAATCTAATCAAAGCTTAAATCTAAAGCAATCATAATATATATTTATATATCATATAATATATATTTTTATGTTATATTTAAGGTAAACAGCCAGGCGCGGCTCCAGAAATGCGTCCATTAAGCGTTATCCGCATTGTAAACGCGCTGCTTGCGCATCCAGTGTCCAAGCACAATAAATGCGTGAACTAATGAACAACAGTTTGTTTTTATATATTTTAAGTGTAATGCACAGCCAAGCCAGGTGACTTGCACGACCCACCTTTCCCCTGTGCAACGCATTTATTGGGAACCCCTAATATAAATTATCCTTTAAAGTAAAGGAATAATGGATGCATTGGAGCAGTTTATGCATTATACTTTTGGACATAAAGTTGCGGGTTTTGCACGCGTTTGATATAAAATAAAATATACAAGGTTTATATTTAGTTGTTTGCAGTTTGAAATATTTTTACAAGATATTCCTAATAAATGTAACTATTTCTGAAATGTTTCTTTAATAAAGAACACCACTATCTCATAACGCAGCGAAGTCCCTATTACATAAAGTGAATAATTGATTGTCGAGCAATCGATATCAACCTATTCAGCACCATCGCCATGGACAGCACCTGGTAACGTCGTACGTTAGAAAGAATCCCGCTAAGGTACATTTCGGGAAACACGCCTAGAAAAGGTAAACCTGTAGTTAAGGTTTAACTTAAGAGTCTTCGTAGCGCGCTAAGAGACAACGTTATCGGGAAACGCAGCCCTGGCCATTAAAGTAACACATCAACTTATCAGTTGTCAGTATGTACATTTGCTGTGCCAGAACTAAACATTTTTTTTTAGGAGGGGACTGAATTGTCTTTGACATACAACCAAGACCCAAACAAAATGTCTATCACCAAAAAACAATAAACAATGTTTCATAAAACAGTAAATTTGCTTTTTCACAATGTACACATGTGATGACCAAGGCCTAGAGAAAGGAATAATGACTAAAACTATTCTCTATTGGGTTAACTAATCCTTCAGGCATTTTGCATAAACTAGCCAAGCCACAGTAATAGTATTAAGATACCTATAAAGATTAATTTTTTTTACAATATAAAAGCACAAAAACTACAATTATGGCTAAAAAAACCTTGAGGTTACAAAAGCAGAAAGACACTGTGCATGTTTTCACTTTCTTCTGGACTTTAATGATCCTTACTGATAAGTGAAGTCTGCTTCATATTTTCTCAGCATTTTGTTTTGTGACTACCGACCAATAACTTGTCAGTAAACCAGACAGACATCAGAGTTATGACATCACAGTCTGTAACATACTGAAAAATCGTTCCTTCGTAAAATAGACTCTTGCCCTAAAAAAAAACCTTGATGAAAACCCCTTAAAGCTTCATCTGATCGAGACATTTGTAACCCTGGACCACAAAACCGTACAAGTCCATTTTTTAAAATTGAGATTTATACATTGTCCAAAAGCTTAATGAATAAGCTTTCCATTGATGTATGGTTTGTAAGGATATGACAATTTTTTGACCGAGATACCATTTGGAAATATGGAATCTGACGGTGCAAAAAAATCAAAATTTGAGAAAATCGTCTTTCAAAATAAAACGTTTTGATATATTTACGGTAGGAAATGTACAAAATATCTTCCTGATCTTTACTTAATGATTTTTGGCATAAAAAAATCTATAATTTTGACCCATACAATGTATTTTTGGCTATTGCTACAAATATACCCATGCCATTTAAGACTCAAGGTTTTGTGGTTCAGAGTCACAGTTATGGACTTTCCAGCTTGATAATATATAAAGAGGGCTATTCTTAACCCTGGGTTAAATATAATACTGTTTAACGCAGTAAAATCTTAAAAACTGACCTTCCAAGATTTAAGATGTACATTGATATCAATACTTAACATAGCAGAATTTAGGTTAACTTCCTACCTAAGAGTTCACAAAATCCCAACGGTAGGGCTAAGTGCTAATAAAAAAAAACGTAATATTACAGTACAAATGAGAAACGTGGCTTAACCCAGGATTAAAAGTGCCCTTAACCCAGGGTTAAGACCCTGAAATACTTCAGACAAAGTAGAAGAACAAACTAATGTGGCATTATTTCGAAACAAAAAATCCGACCATCAAAACTTTGCATTCCTTGTTCTGATACAGCCGAGCACAGCGAACTTCTGTCGGTGTGTTAAACATTTACCATTGGTCCACGGTCATTGTGTAACGGGTGCGTGACATATGGGCGTGTTGTCTGACTCCACCTGGTTTAAAGTGGGAATATTGTCTTTCATTTTATTTCACGGAGGTCGCACAGCAATAACGTTTTCAAAAACATCTACAACCCTAAAGCTGTTTTCGCCTCTGTACGATCACTCACGAATCGGAGCGTTCATTCTTTATCGACTGATCGCATTCAACGTACCATCATGTGAAAAATTGAATTTGTAATACGACCCTTCATTAATAGGTACACACACACCTAAACCCCGCCTCCAGAAACAAAGAGATGTTAGAATAGAGCATACATGCCTACAGCCCTTCATTCTGCCATCAAGCGAAGTTCGTTCTTCTACTGCATCTGAAGTATATCAGGGCCTTTATAAAAGACAGGGTTAATAGTGTGAAAAGCCATTTACACACAAACACACACACACACACACACACATTCACACAGCTCTCAGACTATTCAAAATAAAGTTCTCATGTTCTTGGATGAACGTCCAAGTTCATAAATAGATGTTAGTCCAGGACAGTAAGAGGCACATTAAGTCCCCTTGACGTTTTTGGTGTGAGGTCGTGATGCCAGGCTGGCGTAGTAAGCACACTGTGAAGGGTCACACTGCCCGGGTGGTCCTGATGGTCCGGGCTGACCGTGAGGACCTGGATTACCAGGCTCTCCCTGAGCTCCCGCCGCTCCAGGAAGACCGTCTTTTCCATATCCCGGCATACCTGCAGGACCTGTCAAGCAAACATAAACGCAACTGTTTTTTTCTGCTGCTGTTTTTTTCTAAAAAAAAACTCAAGAAATTTGAGTGTTGGTAATCAAAAGGTCCTACCAATGGGACCAGTGGGACCTGGCTCCCCTCTCTGCCCAACACCATCCTCTCCCTTTTCACCTCTTGCTCCTCGTTCACCTAAAAACATAAAATCATGATTTGACAGTAATAGAACAAACTTGTTTAACTGTTTCATGTCAATGTTTCAAGTGACATTTAGGCCCAGACAGCAAACGACTCTGGGCCAGATCCACACCAAAGTTAGCAGTGTGGTGTATCCATCCTGGAGTCATCTGGTGTCTGGGTTGTGTTCACATTTAGTAGTCCACTTCTCTTTTGGTCCAAAAAGAAAAACATTTGGCATAAGGATGTGACAAGGAATGTTTAAAAGAGTCAAAACATCACCAGGTATTTCTGTTATATGCACAAACAAAGCTAAAGTATAATAAACAATTGTCCCATGTTAACAAATTGTCTGATTTTAGGGGCGCTCTTATCATCACTTCCTGTCTTTAGTCCACGTTGCCTTCACATTTCAGTGGAAGCAGAAGCAAACCGATTCCCAACTTTTCCCCAGTCTTGGTCGGCTTGTTTGCAATCGCAACAGAGTTCTAATCAAACCAAATCTGCTAAGTGTGAACACACCGAAAGCTGCTCATGTGGTACCTTTGGGGCCCAATGGACCTCTGGGACCTTCTGCTCCATTTTGTCCTGGCATTCCAGACTCTCCTGGTGGGCCTTGTCGGCCAGGAGATCCATCTTTTCCTGGTGGACCAGGAGGACCGGGACGCCCGGCTGTGCTTTTTATATGTGCGGGCTGCATTTGAGCCATGAGGTAGGCCAACTTAGCTGTGATTCAGGAAAATTAAGAAAAAGTTCAAAGAAATAAACACTATAGATCAGCTATTTATGTTAACCAGCTTTAATCAACGCCATTAACCCTCAAACTGGTCAAAAAATATTTTGGTCACTATAGGCCACAAATGGTATTCATTTCAAATGTGTGAATTTTTAAAAACTTTCCTTAACATCTTAACCGTTCTCAAATCTCACCATCTAATTGTTTGGAAAGTTCCTCTTGAATGAGTCTCCGCAATTGTTCCTGAGATGGCGTTTCACCCTTAAAGGACAAGACAAAATGATGTTATGATGTTGGCATCATTGTTACGTACTTCTAGTTTAAACTTGAATCCACACTCACTCTGATTCCTGGGAGACCTGGATGTCCTGGGGTCCCAGGGGGACCTGAAGGACCAACTTCACCCGGAGGTCCAGACATACCCATCATCCCTGTGTGACCCTTTCTGCCTGGAGGCCCAGGGTTACCTGGAATGCCCGGATCTCCAACGGGTCCTTTGTCACCTTTGATTCCATTATCACCCTGCCAACAAAAATAACGTCAAAATAAAAAAAATCAAGTGGTGGATATGCAGTATATGTATAGCTTTATGTACATATGTAGATACAGAAAGACAGATAGATTTGATCTAATTTGTCCTTACTTTATCTCCCTTGTGCCCCCTGTCCCCTGATTGTCCTGGCATACCCTACAATAGAAACAAAGTCATAAAATCAAAATGGACGAAAAACAGTATGTAGTTGTATTACATTTTTACAATTTTTTAAATAAATGTGATTGTTTATTATCCATGCATTGCCACCATATGCTGGGGTGATGATGGATTTCAGGGTGTTACAATATGGGTGCTAAAATGTTGATTATGTTTCATAATCAGCACTAAGTAGAGCATAGTCAAAGAATAATAAGTAGAGCATAGTCAGCATAGTCATATAACTGCACAAACAAGCAGCACTGAGTAGAGCACAGTCAAACGGCACTTAGTACAGCACAGTCAAACAGCACTTGAGTAGACCACAGTCAAATGACACTAAGTGAGCACAATCACATGGCACTAAGTAGAGCAGAGTCACATGGCACTAATTAAGGCACAGTCAAATAGCACTAAGCATAGCACAGTCAATGAATACTAAATAAAGCACAGTTAAATGGCACCAAGTACAGCACAGTCAAACAGCACTTGAGTAGACCACAGTCAAATGACACTAAGTAGAGCACAGTCAAATGGCACTAAGTGAAGCACAATCACATGGCACTAAGTGTCAGGATCCTGAATGTCATTATATGTGTTTTGTCTTGTTTCTAGTACCAGGATCCTGACACCCTCATATAAGTGTTTGTGTGGAGAGTCACGTGACCTATTTGTTATGTGTGGCACGTGCTCTCATGTCTTTAGTCTTAACCTTACCCTCCTGTATCCTGATTATGTATGATTAGTTTCCTCACCTGTTGGTTATTGTCCCCTAATTAGTTCCCCTATTTAAATGCCATTGTGTCTCTTGTCTTTGTGGTATCACTGTATGTACGTGTGTCATGGTCAGGAGTCTGTCTCGTTTGGCCCTGTTTGTTATTATTTTATTCTTGCCTTGTTTACCCCCTCGAGGGTGTTTTTGTTATAAAATAAAAGTCTTTTGAGTTGAGAGCTGTCTGCACTTGGGTTCATCCACCCCCATTCCTGAGACACTAAGTAGAGCAGAGTCACATGGCACTAATTAAGGCACAGTCAAATGGCACTAAGCATAGCACAGTCAATGAATACTAAATAAAGCACAGTTAAATGGCACCAAGTACAGCACAGTCAAACAGCACTTGAGTAGACCACGATCAAATGACACTAAGTAGAGCACAGTCAAATGGCACTAAGTGAAGCACAATCACATGGCACTAAGCATAGCACAGTCAATAAATACTAAGTAAAGCACAGTTAAATGCCACCAAATACAGCACAGTCAAACAGTACTTGAGTAGACCACGATCATATGACACTAAGTAAAGCACAGTTAAATGGCACCAAGTACAGCACAGTCAAACAGCACTTGAGTAGACCACAGTCAAATGACACTAAGTAGAGCACAGTCACATGCTACTAATTGAGGCACAGTCAAATGGCACTAAGCATAGCACAGTCAATAAATACTAAGTAAAGCACAGTTAAATGGCACCAAGTACAGCACAGTCAAACAGCACTTGAGTAGACCACGATCAAATGACACTAAGTAAAGCACAGTTAAATGGCACCAAGTACAGCACAGTCAAACAGCACTTGAATAGACCACAGTCAAACAACACTGAGTTGAGCACAGTCGCATGGCACCAATTAAGGGACAGTTAAATGGCACTAAGCATAGCACAGTCAAAAAATACTAAGTAAAGCACAGTTAAATGACACTAAGTACAGCACAGTCAAACAGCACTAAGTAGAACACAGTCAAATGGCACTAGACAGAGCACAGTCAAAAGGACCTAGGTAGAGCACAGTCAAAGAATACTAAGTAAAAGGACACACAGTAGAGCACAGTCAAACAGCACTAAGTAAAGTACAGACAAATGGCACTTGATACAGCACAGTCAAATGGAAATAGGTGGAGCACAGTCCAAAAAAACTAAGTAGAGCACAGTCAAACAGTAACAAGTAGATTACAGACAACATCACTTACTTGTTTTCCCTCTGGGCCAATTGGACCTGGTAGACCCTGGCGAAAATAAGTGCAAAGTTGTATAGTATGTGACAAATTGTCGTGTAAAGCAAGACTGGCTGCTGGTATTTTCTGTGTAATTTCTGTTAATTTATATATTTTAATGAACACCTCTACTAAATAAACATCCTACTTACCGACGGCCCTTTAGGACCTGAAAATCCAGGTAATCCTGGACTACCCGCTTCACCTTTGTTTCCTGGCTGACCCTATGACAAGATACAACAAACAACTAACTCTAACTCTGGGTAAACTTATATATTGAGTTGAAAATGAAAATTGAAGCATAGTAATTGTAGACAGCAAAGTCTAAATATTGTTTTACTTATTATTAATGATAATACAAATAATACTACATGTATTTAAATAAATGTACACACTGAATATCACTGTAACACAGCCACTTGTGGCAAATGTAGATCAAACCATGAATCTAAATGCAAACATAAGGATATTAAGGAAGATGATGCCCACCATGATCAACATCAGTACTTACAGGATTTCCCTGAGATCCGGGTTTGCCCGCAGGTCCTGGTTCCCCAGGTTGACCCTACAAAGACGACACACAGTCACAGAATAATCACACAGCTGTTTTGATCCACTGTGTTGTGATGAAACTGCTTCATCAATGGCTTTCTCACCGATTCTCCTCGCGGTCCTCGCATGCCCTCTGCCCCCGCAGGTCCTGTCTTACCCTGAGCAACAAAAGAACATCAATTAAAACTAAACACCATCTGTGTACCATGAAGGTGTTTACAGCGGCCTCTGACATCAAGCACATGACTCGGTGTCAACTCACATCTTTTCCAGGTGAGCCTTCACGCCCGGGAGCGCCCTGCTTCCCCTCCTCACCCTTTTACAAATGAGATCATTAGCAATCAGGTCACATGATGTGTGTTTATCGAGCATCTATTGGATGAGACTAAAAACAGGCATCCGAGGGCACATACTGTATTTCAATAGGACAAAACTGACCTTTGACCCTGGAGGTCCTGGTTCTCCTCTATGACCTTTGAAACCCTGGAAAAGACAAAGAATATATTTGAAACCTCATTAAGCCATTCTTGAAAAATAACAGTAAGCATGTATATACCATGGAATAAAATGCTATTCAAAATGTAAAAGGTAATTCATACTATTGTATTACCTATTTATGCCACATTTTAACAGCACAATATATAAAAAAACTAATAATACCACCAAAATTGCTTGGTAAAATTAATTGTAAAGTTGAATTATTTTTTTTTTCACTACTAACAGGCATTCCTCTAAGTCCATCTCTGCCTGGTGCTCCAGGTTCACCCTGTTTGCCCTGTGAGAAAGAAATACATTTATTATATTATTTTTTAATACTATTTTATGACATTTCAGGATTGTTCAGATGTTTATTGTTGTACAATACGCAGATTATAAGTGATATTAAAAGCAGAACACGCTCATACCGCCTCTCCTTGTTCTCCTGGTCTTCCATCTTTTCCGGGTTTCCCTATCATGCCCTTCATTTAAAATCAGTGTAGAAAGAACAAAAGAAAAACAAAAAGCATTGCAGAAATAGTAAATGTACATGTTTTAACCAACATTAAAAAAAGGACATTTTTTAAAATATTTACGCACCATCAGACCTGGCAGTCCTGGAGGTCCCTGGATTCCCGTCAGACCCTCTTTACCCTGGTAAAACCCACATTAGCATGACTATCAGTTATGAATAACAAACCTCAGACGTTTTCAGAAAAATGTGTGTAGTGTTGTCCATGCAAAACGTCTCAGGTTACGTATGTTATAGTGCTGCCGCGAATAGTCGACGTAGTCGACGTAATCGACGATGAAAATTTGTCGACGGCAATTTTTTTAGTCGAGGAGTCGCATATTTATTTTTTTCCGTCTCAAACGGCCCACTGTAATTCTGTCTCCTGTCTCAAATGGCTCAATGTAATTCACCTCCACACCAGTCTGTGCGCTGTGCGCGCCCTGCTGGTTAATCTGCTACGCTATCATCTTTCTTCCCTCTCCCCTGCCTTCACTGCTTTAATTTTGAAAAATTGGCGGTGGCAGGTGAGTCTATGGAATTATGAGTCGGAAAGCTTCCGAAGTATGAAAGTATTTTAAGCCAAGTTGTGATAAAAGAGTGGTCTGTTAGACCGTGCCAAACGTCGCTGGCTTATCACGGGAGCACAACGACAATGCACGAGCATCTCAAACGAAAACACTCGGGAGTTATTGACGATACACCCACAGAGAATAGGACAACGTAAGTAACTGTTATATGATTATTAATGAAATGGCGAGCTAGTCAGTACTGTTTTATTAACTCTTTTGAGAAGTACAATGACTCTGTCTTTGGATGTTAAAGGCTATGTTTGCTCGTGATTCCGCCACGGAATCAACACTGGACGCAACAAATAGATTTTTCATGATTCCCATTTACATTTTTATTTTACTATTTTAAACGGCTCAATTCATTGTTGCGCGTCTCTCTCTCTCTCTCTCTCTCTCTCTCTCTCTCTCTCTCTCTCTCTCTCTCTCTCTCTCTCTCTCATGTTGCTTGCAGCGCCTCAACAGCGCGCGCCTCTCTCTTACGTGACAGTGAAAAGGTGGCAGTGTTTTTAATGTACTTTCTTTTTTGCGTAAACGTCAACATTCACAGATGTCTCTGACAAAGACGACTGATCGAGTTAACATGACTTGAAGAAAGATTAGCAGTAGTGTGAGTCTGTGTGCGAGCTTTCTCCCTCCCTATGATGCTGTATGCCGTGTTCTGTAGTCTATGTAAACAACAACAGTGTATTCTCTTATATTTCTGAATTTGCACCGAATTGTCTGCGCTATATCACTCGCATTTAAAATCAAGAAATGGCTCAAAACACAACAACAATTATGAGAAGAGCAACAGCAGTAAAGCTACAATGTATATGTATGGTGATTTTTGCATATCTAAATTAGGATTTTAGCAGCAGTTAAAGAAACAGCTGGTTGGATAAAAACGAGGTGATGGGTCATGTTTAGTCACTATTTTATAGGCTACAACAGAACAGATAATATGTAAAATAGCATTCAGTTGTGTTAAAATGCAATATAAGATCAAAGAGTAGAAGTGAAACATTTCATATTTCTGTTAAGCATCTACTTTGCACTGGAAGTTTTTATTATTATTTATATTGTTTACATTGTAATTTTTTATTTGGTAACATTTAAGTTATTCATATTGTTTATGACACCGGTGGGTTCAAAATAAAATGGACACAATGAAATAACAAACACTTGAGTTTTTTTTTATTAGTCGTTTAGAATAGTCGACTATTCGAAAAATTAGTCGAAAGATTAGTCGTTAGAAAATTAGTCGTTAGTGGCAGCACTAGTATGTTACCCTTGTTCCGAGAAGGGAACGAGACGCTGCGTCTCCCTTGCCATACTTCCTGTTTCCCTATTACTCGCTATCTTTGGCAACATTTCAGGTCGCCTTTTATACTTCCTAGCTCCCACGTCACCCTGCCGGTGATGTTACGCCCCACCATTGGTTGAATTTGAAATACACATTCAGAGGCACTCACACCTTTTTTTACCCTATTATATATGTTGACTTTTTCTGAGGGAATTTTGCTTATCAAGAAAATGCATCTTAATTTAAGAATTTTTACATATTTGTACACACGGCAAAAAAAAAATATTTTCAAGAAAAAAAAATATTATTATTTTTGTGTTGGGTAAAAATATCAAAAACATTCTTAAATGAAGATGATTTTTCTTGATGAGCAAAATGACCCAAGAAAATAAGTCTAGTTTTTAGACCAAAAATATCAAATGTAAGTGATTTTGTGCATAAAAAAGCTAAAAAAATCTGCCAATGGGGTAAGCTAATTTTTCTTGAATTTATTGTTTAATAAAAAAATTTAAGATTATTTTTGCTTACACTGCAAAAACTGATTTTCAAGAAAAAAGATTCTTAGTATTTTTGTCTTCTTTTCAGTACAAATATCTAAAAATTCTTAAAATAATTATTTGATTATTAATATAATTTCTTAAAAGACGGGCTTTCTTGATAAGCTAAATTACCTACCGTAAGAAAATAAGTCTTTTTTAGACAAAAAAAACCCCACACAATTTAAGTGAATTTGTGCTTAAAACAAGCAAATAATAATAATAATAATAATCTGCCAATGGGGAAAGAATTTTTTTCTTGAATTTACAGTGTTTAAGAAAAAAATTCAAGATTATTTTTACCCTATCATATGTTGACTTTTTTCTGAGGGAATTTTGCTTATCAAGAAAATGCATCTTAATTTAAGAATTTTTACATATTTGTACACATGGCAAAAAAAATATTTTCAAGAAATAAAAATATTATTTTTGTGTTGAGTAAAAATATCAAAAACATTCTTAAATGAAGATGATTTTTCTTGATGAGCAAAATGACCCAAGAAAATAAGTCTAGTTTTTAGACCAAAAATATCAAATGTAAGTGATTTTGTGCATAAAAAAATCAAAAAAAATCTGTCAATGGGGTAAGCTATTTTTTCTTGAATTTATTGTTTAATAAAACATTTTAAGATTATTTTTGCTTACACGGCAAAAACTGATTTTCAAGAAAAAAGATTCTTAGTATTTTGTCTTCTTTTCAGTAAAAATATCAAAACATTCTTAAATGAAGATGCTTTTTTCTTGATGAGCAAAACGACCCAAGAAAATAAGTCTAGTTTTTAAGACAAAAAAATCTAATTTAGGTGATTTTGTGCATAAAACAAGCAAAAAAAAATCTGCCAATGGGGTAAGCTAATTTTTCTTGAATTTAGTGATTTTTTGCTTAAAATCTAGACTTATTTTCTTAGTTCGTTTTGCACCTCAAGTAAAAGCATCTTAATTTAAGAATTTTTTTATATTTTTTACTGAAAACAAAACAAAAACTAAGAATTTTTATCTTGAAAATCATTTTTTTTTTTGCAGTGTAACATAATTTGTTCTGTGTCTGTGTCCTTACCTTTTCACCAGGTGATCCAGGTGGTCCAACAGGCCCTGGGTTTCCATCATTACCCTATAAATAAAAAAACAAATATTAAATCTTTACACAAAATGAGAAGCCTGTAATATTCATATTGAAAGGGATCTTTTAATACTCACAGGTGCGCCCATGGCACCTGCGGCCCCTGGATAACCAGGAGGTCCTGGAGGTCCCTGTGAAAAACAAATCAAAGATGTAAAGTAGAAAAACAACACATCACCTCTTAAGAGAATGTTGTGAATGTTTGAATAGGCTAAACATACAAATACAATCCAATACACACTAAAACAGTACAGTTATCCTGATGTTTAGATGAGTGTTGTCATTGTACCTTTTCTCCTTTATCTCCAGGGTTTCCTCCTGGACCTCTGTCACCTTTAATCCCCTGTAAAGGAAACATTAGATATAATGAAGATTGGATAACACAGAGCTTGTGATGTTGTGCAGCTGGTGGGTAACAGGAGACCCTTTAAACATTCATATCTAACAAAAAAGCTTGATGTGTTGTTTGTATTGTCCCTTGCGAGAGCTGGCAAATTTACTTTAAATAAAACATGAACCAGAACAGGAATAGTGGTGGTATTTACTGTAGTAAATATCATTATCGCAGTATGCCTCATCAATTCTATTAAAGGTCCAAGATAAAATAGATTTAAAGGTCTGTATTGTTTTTGTGTATGTCTATATCTTGTGTGCCCTGACCTTGGCTCCTTCAGCACCAGGTGGTCCTGAAGATCCAGTTGGTCCAGGTGGCCCCTGCAATAAACATCCACATTAAAATGAGTTTAAAATGACTTTCAGTTTTAAACGGGCATAACTGTATGACTAATTTGAACTTCTGTGAAATCTCTGCAGGATTCAATAACAGAGCCGTCTCACCGGATATCCATCTTGCCCGTTTTTACCGGGTGGTCCATTTTGACCTTTTTCTCCTGGAGCTCCTGGAATACCGGGAGGTCCAGCCGGTCCTGCAGGACAATCTGAACAAATGCCCTGTAAGAGAGAGAGAACTTGTGAATGGATGGCGAAATGGATCAATTTTAGTGCTACCAAAAGAATAATCATGATTAATTGCGATTAATTGCATAAAAAATAAATGTTTCTTTTTGCATAATATACACTCACATAAAGGATTATTAGGAACACCATACTAATACTGTGTTTGACCCCCTTTTGCTTTCAGAACTGCCTTAATTCTACGTGACACAGTGGTAACAAAGCATGCTGGATCCATGTTCTCATTCTGTTTACGCCAAATTCTGACTCTACCATCTGAATGTCTCAACAGAAATCGGAACTCATCAGACCAGGCAACATTTTTCCAGTCTTCAACTGTCCAATTTTGGTGAGCTCGTGCAAATTGTAGCCTCTTTTTCGTATTTGTAGTGGAGATGAGTGGTACCCGGTGGGGTCTTGTGCTGTTGTAGCCCATCCGCCTCAAGGTTGTGCTTGTTGTGGCTTCACAAATGCTTTGTTGCATACCTCGGTTGTAATGAGTGTTTTATTCATTCAAAGTTGCTCTTCTATCAACTTGAATCAGTCGGCCCATTCTCCTCTGACCTCTAGCATCAACAAGGCATTTTCACCCACAGGACTGCCACATACTGGATGTTTTTCCCATTTCACACCATTCTTTGTAAACCCTAGAAATGGTTGTGTGTGAAAATCCCAGTAACTGAGCAGATTGTGAAATACTCAGACCGGCCCGTCTGGCACCAACAACCATGCCACACACTCAAATTTGCTTAAATCACCTTTCTTTCCTATTCTGACATTCAGTTTGGAGTTCAGGAGATTGTCTTGACCAGGACCACACCCCTAAATGCATTGAAGCAACTGCCATGTGATTGCTTGATTAGATAATTGCATTAATGAGAAATTGAACAAGTGTTCCTTATAACACACACACACACACACATCTTTATATTCTTTATATTATACATAATTTTTTTTTTCTTACATGTGTGTATTTATATATACATAATAATTACAAGCAATACACACACAAACATATTAGGCAAACACAAAATTTTATTTTATATGCGATTAATCACAATTAATCGCAATTATTCTTTTGACAGCCCGAATAAATTTACATACAGGCATTTAGCAGATAGATGGAGAGATGGTGAAATAGATTAGAGAAAGATGGAGAGATGGAAGGATGATTAATAAAAAGACTGAGGGTTGGATGTTAAAGAGAGATGTATAGAAAGATAAAGTGGCGTTACCTTCAGGTCTAGATCAGAAGGATCTACAGCTTTTCCCTAAATGGCAAAAAAATCTGCCTTAGTTTCTTAAACATCACATCATTGGAAACTTAGTCAAAAGTAAAAAAAAAATAGGATGGACTGTCAGCTCGACTTATGATAAGTCACTCACCGGTTCTCCAGGCGAGCCCTTTTCTCCAGGTCTTCCAGGCAAACCCTGTGAATAAATACGGAAACAAACACATCAGTGTTTCTTACCACAGGAAAAACTGTTAAGTATTAGTCATAATTACCATTAGTAAATCATTATGTCCTTATCCCCAAAGTACCAGGATAGATATATCCACCCAAATTATATTATCAGTCAACAATTATTCAAGGTTGACTTTAAAACTATTACCCAAAAACGACATGTACCAATGGTTCAAAAAACGATATGATTTAAACACATAACTGAGTGAATTTAGGGATATCATCTTAGTCGTGGTTGTGTGAATCAACTACGGTACATTGTCATTTAAATTATAGAATTATAAAGGTCTTTAATGATCCGTAAAAACTAGAACAATGTAAGATAACAGATTTGTATTGTATTATATGTTTTTTGATCATTTGATCATACGTTATGTCCAGCAGGGCCTTGTGGTCCGGTCACACCTGGAGGTCCTCTTAAACCCTACATATCAAGCACAACATGTCACTTAAAGCATTATTATGAGCAGTAGTCACATTTTAAAGTAATATTAATATGGAAAGATTTTTTACCGCTGCTCCAGTTGGCCCCGAAGGTCCAGGTGGACCCTAAAAAAGACACAGAACACAAAACAGCTATGAGTTAAACAAATCAGTATTGTTTGTGAGACCAGTATGCCATATATCTGTATGTTTTGCTTTAAATCTACCATTGTCAACAGGTTTCTGTGAGGGGTTACTTACTATGAAAATAATAATAATAATAATAATAATAATAATAATGAGTTTATGACAGTTTATAATGACATAAAGTGTGTGTATGCATTTTTTCATACTGGGGGTCCGGTGGTCCCCTCTCCAGCAGGACCTCTGGCTCCTGTCATCCCCTGCACTCCCTGTGGACCTGGCAAACCCTGAAACACAACATAAACACATAAAGCAGCTGTCTGTCTCTCCATCTGTTTGTCATTCCATCTATCTGTCTGTCTCTATGTCTATCTATCTATTTGTCTGTCCGTCCGTCCGTCAATCTATCTATCTGTCTTTCGGTCTGTCTGTCTATCCATCAATCTATCAATCTATCAATCTATCTATCTATCTATCTATCTATCTATCTGTCTGTCTGTCTGTCTGTCTGTCTGTCTGTCTGTCTGTCTGTCTGTCCACCATCCATCTATCTACATAGCGGTCTGTCTATCGGTCTGTCTGTCTATCCATCTAATCTATCTATCCATCTGTCTGTCTGCCTGTCTGTCTATCTATCTATCTGTCTGTCTCTCTGTCTATCTATCCATGTCTATCCATCTATCTGCCTGCCTGCCAGTCTGTCTGCCTGGCTGTCTGCCTGTCTATCTATCTATCTATCTGTCTGTCTGTCTGACTGTCTGTCTATCCATGCGTCCATTCATCCGTACATCCATCCATCTATCTATATATCTGTCTGTCTGTCTGTCTGTCTGTC